>NC_136900.1:23578594-23833594 GCF_949152265.1 Phoxinus phoxinus | reverse complement strand
TTCTGCCAAGTTTCAAGTTTTTTTCCAAATCTATAAATCAAGTTTTTCATGACAAAATATCTTTAATTCGACCTTAGAATAGCATATTTAATTGCATATGAACAAAAATGAAGAGAGGGATGAAAGTTTGGTCTGTAATAAGGTCACGCCACGTTTTGGCAATCCACACTCCACTGGACATTTTTTGTGAAGGTTAATTTTTCATATTTTTTGGGCTGAATGATCGTCACCCATTACAATAGTTATGTCCCTCTTTTTCATTCACACATCCAAAAATGAAAAAAAAAAAAAGTTTTAAATCGCCTATCCTGTTGTTCCAAACCCGTATGACTTTCTTTCTTCTGTGGAACACAACAGGAGAGATCTAGCAGAACGTTCACGCAGTCCTTTTCCACACAATACATGTATATAGTGTGTGTGTGTCTTTGAGCTGCTGCTAGTCTCAGTGTGAGAGTGTGTGAGATCTCTGATGTGTGTGTGTGTGTGTGTGTGTGTGTGTGTCTTTGAGCTGCTGCTAGTCTCAGTGTGAGAGTGTGTGAGATCTCTGATGTGTGTGTGTGTGTGTGTGTCTTTGAGCTGCTGATATACTCAGTGTGAGAGTGTGTGCGATCACTGATGTGTGTGTGTGTGTGTGTGTCTGAGCTGCTGATATACTCCGTGTGAGAGTGTGTGCGATCACTGATGTGTGTGTGTGTGTCTGAGCTGCTGATATACTCCGTGTGAGAGTGTGTGAGATCTCTGATGTGTGTGTGTGTGTGTGTCTGAGCTGCTGATATACTCCGTGTGAGAGTGTGTGAGATCTCTGATGTGTGTGTGTGTGTCTGAGCTGCTGATATACTCCGTGTGAGAGTGTGTGAGATCTCTGATGTGTGTGTGTGTGTCTGAGCTGCTGATATACTCCGTGTGAGAGTGTGTGAGGTCTCTGATGGGCTTGTGCTCTCCGCAGAGGAGGGAAGAACGAACCCGAGCCGGAGCAGCCGGTCCCGCGCAAGGTGGCGATCCGCTGTATCCCTTCAGCCGAAGACATCGACCCCGACGTCCTGGAGAGCATGCACTCGCTCGGCTGCTTCCGGGACAAGAACAAGCTGATGAAGGACCTGCTGTGTGACGAGTGAGTGACCGAGGGTCACATCTCACACCTGGGGTCAGGAAAACCCAATGGCCCTCATATGAGGATCATATTACAGCTTTTATAATCTTGTTTTCCACAGAAAAATGTATAAAGATCTTGTTGTTTAGAATTAAAAAGGTCATATGTAAAATTAGAGGACCCAACCTTTATTATTCAATAAGGACTAATCTTTTTTTCATTATTTTCTTTATTTTTTTTTCCCTTTTCCTGATATTATTAGGGCCCGAGCACCGATGGTGTGAGGACCCTCTTGGAATTGCTCTGTTTATTAGGGCCCGAGCACCGATGGTGCGAGGACACTATTGGAATTGCTCTGTTTATTATTATTATTATTATTATTATTATTATTATTATTTTCCGCATTTAATCGCATTTTTGAGGGCCTAAACATGCACGAAAACTCACGAAAATTTGCACACGCGTCAGAACTGGCGAAAATTGACATCTGATATGCGTTTCACAATTGGGCGGGGCAAAATGGCTCGATAGCGCCACCTATAAAGGTTCAACGGAGTGCGCCTTCCGCTACGTTTCACGTATGTGTACGAAATTCGGTACATACATGTAATGACCCAATACCTACAAAAAAGTCTCTTGGAGCATAGCCTTAAACACAACAGGAAGTCAGCCATTTTGAACTTCCTCTCTGATTTTTGTGCAGTTTTTGCCATTTTCAGGCCTCGTACTTTAACGAACTCCTCCTACAGTTTTAATCTGATCATCTTCAAATTTGGTGAGTGTAATCTTAAGGCCTTTGCGACGTTAAATTGCGAAGATCTAGAGTTTTCGTCGAAGGGCGTGTCCTCGGCGGCCTGACAAATTTTGATGTTTCGCCATGAAACAGGAAGTTGCTGTAACTCAGGCAAACAATGTCCAATCTGCCCCAAACTTCACACGTTTGATAAGCGTTCTGTCCTGAACACATGACCATGCTCAAATTAGGCTACAGTCATAGCGCCACCTGCTGGAAACAGGAAGTGACATGTTTAACACTGTTTTGGACTCCTAATAACATATAAAAAATTGCCAGCAAGTGCTTAACAAGTTAACAACATACTAGAAACATGCTAAAACATGCTAGCAAACATTAGCTAAGTGTTAAAGCATGCTATTACTGCAATTAAATAGGAATTTGCTGTAACTCAGGCATTGAATGCCCAATCTGCCCCAAACTTCACACGTTTGATAAGCGTTCTGTCCTGAACACATGACCATGCTCAAATTCAGTTACAGTCATAGCGCCACCTGCTGGCAACAGGAAGTGACATGTTTAACACCGTTTTGGACTCCTAATAACATATAAAAAATTGTCAGCAAGTGCTAACCATGCTAACAACATACTAGAAACATGCTAAAACATGCTAGCAAACATTAGCTAACTGCTAAAGCATGCTAATGCAATGAAACAGGAAGTTGTTGTTACTCAAGTAGGCAATGTCCAATCTGCCCCAAACTTCACACGTTTGATAAGAGTCCTGCCCTGAACACATCTACATGACACTTTTCAGTTATAGCAATAGCGCCACCTACTGGCGACAGGAAGTGACATGTTTAACAGTGTGATGCAGTACTAGCAACATATTAAATATGCCATTGAGTTATATACATGTTAGAAACATGTTAAAACATGCTAGCAATTCTTAGCTAAGTGTTAAAGCACGCTAATGCAATGAAACAGGAAGTTGGTGTTACTGAAGAAGGCAATGTCCAATCTGCCCCAAACTTCACATGTTTGATAAGAGTCCTGCCCTGAACACATCTACATGACAACTTTAAGTTAAAGTAATAGCGCCACCTACTGTCGACAGGAAGTGACACGTTTTACACTGTGATACATTACTAGCGACATATTTAATATGCCATTGAGTTCTAAACATGCTAGAAACATGCTAAAACATGCTAGCAACTCTTATCTGAGTGATAACGCATGCTATTATACCCATAATAAAGGACATTTTTGTAACTGACTTTGACATACTCCTCCTATTTTTACCTACTTAAATGCACATTGCCCACCATGCTCTGTCTTCCTAAAGCCACCGGGTGGCGGTGGCACGGGTGCGAGGGCCCTTTCATCGCTGCTTGCAGCTTTAATTATTATTATTATTATTATTCTTCTTCTTCTTCTCCGCATTTAATCGCATTTTTGAGGGCCTAAACATGCACGAAAACTCACGAAAATTTGCACACGCGTCAGAACTGGCGAAAATTGACATCTGATATGCGTTTCAGAATTGGGCGGGGTAAAATGGCTCGATAGCGCCACCTATAAAGGTTCAACGGAGTGCGCCTCCCGCTACGTTTCACGTACGTGTACGAAATTCGGTACATACATGTAATGACCCAATACCTACAAAAAAGTCTCTTGGAGCATAGCCTTAAACACAACAGGAAGTCAGCCATTTTGAACTTCCTCTCTGATTTTTGTGCAGTTTTTGCCATTTTCAGGCCTCGTACTTTAACGAACTCCTCCTACAGTTTTAATCTGATCATCTTCAAATTTGGTGAGTGTAATCTTAAGGCCTTTGCGACGTTAAATTGCGAAGATCTAGAGTTTTCGTCGAAGGGCGTGTCCTCGGCGGCCTGACAAATTTTGATGTTTCGCCATGAAACAGGAAGTTGCTGTAACTCAGGCAAACAATGTCCAATCTGCCCCAAACTTCACACGTTTGATAAGAGTTCTGCCCTGAACACATGACCATGCTCAAATTCAGTTACAGTCATAGCGCCACCTGCTGGCAACAGGAAGTGACATGTTTAACACTGTTTTGGACTCCTAATAACATATAAAAAATTGCCAGCAAGTGCTAAACATGTTAACAACATACTAGAAACATGCTAAAACATGCTAGCAAACATTAGCTAAGTGCTAAAGCATGCTATTACTGCAATTAAATAGGAATTTGCTGTAACTCAGGCATTGAATGCCCAATCTGCCCCAAACTTCACACGTTTGATAAGAGTTCTGGTCTGAACACATTTACATGAGAATATTCAGTTATAGTAATAGCGCCACCTATTGGCAACAGGAAGTGACATGTTTAACACTGTCATGCTGTACTAGCAACATATTAAATAAACCATTGAGTTATAAACATGTTAGAAACATGTTAAAACATGCTAGCAATTCTTAGCTAAGTGCTAAAGCATGCTAATGCAATGAAACAGGAAGTTGTTGTTACTCAAGTAGGCAATGTCCAATCTGCCCCAAACTTCACAGGTTTGATAAGAGTTCTGTCCTGAACACATTTACATGAGAATAATCAGTTAGAGTAATAGCGCCACCTGCTGGCAACAGGAAGTGACATGTTTAACACCATTTTGGACTCCTAATAACATAAAAAATTGCCAGCAAGTGCTAAACATGTTAACAACATACAGGAAACATGCTAAAACATGCTAACAAACATTAGCTGAGTGCTAAAGCATGCTATTACTGCAATTAAATAGGAATTTGCTGTAACTCAGGCATTGAATGTTCAATTTGCCCCAATTTCACACGTTTGATAAGAGTTCTGGTCTGAACACATTTACATGAGAGTATTCAGTTATAGTAATAGCGCCACCTACTGGCAACAGGAAGTGACATGTTCAACACTGTGATGTTGTACTAGCAACATATTAAATAAACCATTGAGTTATAAACATGTTAGAAACCTGTTAAAACATGCTAGCAATTCTTAGCTAAGTGCTAAAGCATGCTAATGCAATGAAACAGGAAGTTGTTGTTACTCAAGAAGGCAATGTCCAATCTGCCCCAAACTTCACACGTTTGATAAGAGTCCTGCCCTGAACACATTTACATGACACTTTTCAGTTATAGTAATAGCGCCACCTACTGGCAACAGGAAGTGACATGTTCAACACTGTGATGTTGTACTAGCAACATATTAAATAAACCATTGAGTTATAAACATGTTAGAAACATGTTAAAACATGCTAGCAATTCTTAGCTAAGTGCTAAAGCATGCTAATGCAATGAAACAGGAAGTTGTTGTTACTCAAGAAGGCAATGTCCAATCTGCCCCAAACTTCACACGTTTGATAAGAGTCCTGCCCTGAACACATTTACATGACACTTTTCAGTTATAGTAATAGCGCCACCTACTGGCAACAGGAAGTGACATGTTCAACACTGTGATGTTGTACTAGCAACATATTAAATAAACCATTGAGTTATAAACATGTTAGAAACATGTTAAAACATGCTAGCAATTCTTAGCTAAGTGCTAAAGCATGCTAATGCAATGAAACAGGAAGTTGTTGTTACTCAAGAAGGCAATGTCCAATCGGCCCCAAACTTCACACGTTTGATAAGAGTCCTGCCCTGAACACATCTACATGACACTTTTCAGTTATAGTAATAGCGCCACCTACTGGCAACAGGAAGTGACATGGTTAACACTGTGATGCAGTACTAGCAACATATTAAATATGCCATTGAGCAATAAACATGTTAGAAACATGTTAAAACATGCTAGCAATTCTTAGCTAAGTGCTAAAGCATGCTAATGCAATGAAAGAGGAAGTTGTTGTTACTCAAGAAGGCAATGTCCAATCTGCCCCAAACTTCACACGTTTGATAAGAGTCCTGCCCTGAACACATCTACATGACACTTTTCAGTTATAGTAATAGCGCCACCTACTGGCAACAGGAAGTGACATGTTTAACACTGCGATGCATTACTAGCAACATATTAAATATGCCATTGAGTTATATACATGTTAGAAACATGTTAAAACATGCTAGCAATTCTTAGCTAAGTGCTAAAGCACGCTAATGCAATGAAACGGGAAGTTGTTGTTACTGAAGAAGGCAATGTCAAATCTGCCCCAAACTTCACACGTTTGATAAGAGTCCTGCCCTGAACACATCTACATGACAATTTTAAGTTAAAGTAATTGCGCCACCTACTGTCGACAGGAAGTGACACGTTTTAAACTGTGATGCATTGCTAGCGACATATTTAATATGCCATTGAGTTCTAAACATGCTAGAAACATGCTAAAACATGCTAGCAACACTTATCTGAGTGATAACGCATGCTATTATCCCCATAATAAAGGACATTTTTGTAACTGACTTTGACATACTCCTATATTTACCTACTTAAATGCACAATGCCCACCGTGCTCTGTCTTCCTAAATCCACCGGGTGGCGGTTGGCACGGGTGCGAGGGCCCTTTCATCGCTGCTTGCAGCTTTAATTAGTTTTATCATTATATCTTATGGATGTATAAAGACAGTGTGTTCAATCTAGAAGGTAGAAAACGACAATAGAGCCATTTTATTTGATTTTCTAATGTGCTTATTTACATGTTTCATACATGGCTATTCCCCGTCTCCTGTTTTATCAGTGAAAATCAGGAGAAGATGATCTATTTCCTTCTGTTGGACCGTAAGGAGAGATACCCCAGCCAAGAAGACCAGAACCTTCCTCCTCGCAATGATATCGGTAAGAAATGAGCATTCAGATCAGACCAAACCAGAGCTCATAAATTCAGACAAGTACAAATAAAGTTAAGATAAATATATATATACTGTATATATATATATATATATATACACACTGAGTTTTAAATTAACACCCGGCAAATGCGGGTAAAAATCAACTGTGCCGGGTAACGCTGTCAAATCACTGGCCAATCCGTCGTGTTACTTATTATGTTGACTCACTTTGCTGGGGAAGTTCGTGTGTAAGCCGAATCTGTGCAGATTTAGCACAAATACTCAACTCGTGAGTCATCGTGATATTAAATACAGCGTATTGCGACAAATCTGCGCATATCTGGCTTACTTGAACACACGTCAGTACGCAACAAATAACTGCGTGCTTGTTCATTTGCATTGAAGCAATAGCGAAGATTAAAAAGCATTTGGTTCACAGAAAAGACTGTTATTTTACAACATACTACATTATTTGATGATCTTTGTCCTGTATTGATCTGTCCTCCTAAAACACATGTTTGGTGATGAGGAAGCGAGGAGACGGCTGGAGGACAGGAATTTGTTTGAATAAGAAATGAACATGAAATCCAAATGATATATAGACACACAAGCTGTGACATAGTTAATCTGGTTTATTTCTCCTTTTTTTTTGGCTAGTAGAAGTTCTGAACGGCTGGTAACTTAAATATTTATTGGCCAAATTGGCCAGTGAGTGAAAAAGTTTCTATCAAATCCTGTATGTATATATATATATTATAGTTTATAAATAAAATTGATGATTTGTTATTGATTATAACTAAAATAAATGTAAAAATATATATATATTTATTTACTTACTTTGCAAATGCGGGTCAATGAAAGGCTTTCCGGGTCAGTGGAAGGGACAGTTCATCCAAAAATGAAAATTAACCCATGATTTACTCACCCATGAAGTCATCCTATGTGTATAAGATGAATACATTGGAGTTATATAAAAAAAATGTCCAAGCTTTATAATGGGAGTGAATGGGTATATTTTTTTGGAAGTCCATCAAAGTGCATCAATCCATGATAAAAGAGCTCGACACGGCTCCGAGGGGTTAATGATGTCCTTCTGAAGTGAAGCGATGCGTTCGTGTAAGAAAAATATCCATATTTCAAACTTTATCCGCTATAATAACTAGCTTCCGGCAGACGGCCTACGCAAGTTGACTTACGCCAAAAGAGTAACACTTGAACTTGACGCACAACGTAATGACGAACGCGGAAGCGCAGAGGACAGAGCAAAACAAAACACCAGTCACGAAATAGAGGAGTCTAAAACTGTCGGAGAGCCTTGAGTTTGTTGCCCTGCGTGTTTGAACCGCGAGAGGCGTCTAAACTAAGTTTGCATAGTATTCTGATTCTGCATTCACTGATTTTATTCATTTTGAGGAATATTGAATATTTTTTGTGCAAGTGAGATGAGTAAATGCTCACATTTAGTGTAGGACTACAATAAACATCATGTACACACACACACACACACACACACACACACACACACACACACACACACACACACACACACACACACACACACACACACACACACACACACACACACACACACACACACTCACACACACTCACACACACACCTCAACATGAGGACAGGAGAGCTGTCAGTCAATAAATGGGAAAATAAAGTAACTTGTGTTACTTATTTGAAAAAGTAACTCAGATATTTTGTTGTAAATTTTAAAAGTAATGCGTTACTTTACTAGTTACTTGAAAAAGTAATCTTATTACGTAACTCAAGTTACTTGTAAAGCATTTCCCCCAACACTGTCTGAAAGACACCTAGGATGGCTTCAGGGTGAATAAATCATGGACTAATTGTCATTTTTGGCATTGTCATTTAATTGTCAACTATCCCTTTAACAAGCGCATTAATTGTAGCAGACGCTGGTGATGATTAAACAATCACAAGCGCTGCTGAGAGCGGCTTTACAAACCACTTCTTTATTGTGTGTGTGTGTGTGTGTGTGTGTGTGTGTGTGTGTGTGTGTGTGTGTGTGTGTGTGTGTGTGTGTGTGTGTGTGTGTGTGTGTGTGTGTGTGTGTGTGTGTGTGTGTGCAGATCCACCACGGAAGCGTGTAGACTCGCCCATGCTGAACCGGCACGGGAAGAGGCGGCCGGAGAGGAAGTCGATGGAGGTGTTGAGCGTTACGGATGGAGGTTCTCCTGTCCCGGCACGAAGAGCCATCGACATGACGCAGCACGGACAGAGGTGCAGAACACACACGTATACTCATATTACACTTCACATCCATCCTTCTCTATAGATGCTACTTTACGTGATGACTTCCATTGTACGTAAAACATTTATTTTTGTTAAAAAATGAAGGGATGAGTCGAAATTATGTTTTGTTAATCAACAGCATGTCATGGAAAGTTACATTTAACAACATAATCTAACATAAAACATGAATGTACATTACTGATAAGAAAAAAACTAAGAAGAAACAGTGAAAAAAACAAATCGTGAGGCGTCACACAGAGAATTCTGGGAAAGTCAATTCATGTTTTTTTCACTGTAAATTGTAAGATGTTCTTTTTCTTTTCCAAATACGGAACATTTAACAGAATTTTACTGCAAAATTACATGAAATGCACCATTAGATCTCACCGTTTAAAGGTTGGGTAGGTAAGAATTTTCTAAAGAACTTTTTTTCAAATTGGTTTAAACTGTCTTTATATACCAATACATAATTAAAATGTAAGTACTTTGAAAAAGAGAGTATAAAAATTGAGTGACTAGTGTATTTAATCTTTAAAAAACACAGCTCATTAATTCCTACCGGGACGAAACAAGTGATTGGCTTGCGCGACTGTCACTCTCCGTCACCATGACTACCGCGCTATTACTGGCTCCGCCCACGTGCGCGCAGTCGCTCACCCGTTTTTAGGCGGGAGTGAATGTAATTAATGAGCTGTGTTTATTGAAGATTAAATACACTAGAGTCACTCAGTTTTTTATACTCTCTATTTCAGAGTACTTGCATTTTAATTATGCATTGGTATATAAAGACAGTTTAAACAAATTTGAATAAAAGTTTTTTTAGACAATTCTGACCTACCCAACTATCTTTAAGAGATAGTTCACCCTAAAATTAAATTTAAGACATTATTTATTTACTCACCCTGTTCTAATGCCGGATGCCCTTCTTTCTTTTTCGGACCACAAAAGGAGAATTTTTAAAGGATGTTTATTTATATTTATTTATATCGTCCAGTAAACACACAGTTAATGATCATGGGATCATTCTGTGATAGTTTTGCGTTTTTTAAACTTGATGCTGATCACTATTCACTGCCATTAAATGGACGAGCGTGAGTGTGATATTTATAAAACAAAATTCTCCTTTTGTGATCTGAAAAAGAAAGAAGAGCGTACCGCATTAGAACAACACCAGGGGGAGTAAATTATGACTAAAGCCCCGTTCACACCGCCATCGACACGCTGGACACGCAGCGACAAGATCCCATTCATTTCAATGGAGCGCTGGCGACTTCCGGCGACACGAGCGACAGTGGCCGTTGGTGACAGAATGTGGGCGTGTCAAGCGACAGGAGACAAGCGACAAAAGTTCCGAAATTTCAACTTTATGCAAATGAGAAGCGATTTTCGCGAGCGACAACCAATAGGAAAGAAGACTTTCAGTGGAGCTCACGTCACGTCACCGTCTCGAGTGCAGGCGAGACAGAGTTCGAGGGCGATTTCACTGTTTTATATGATTTGACTGTAACCACATATATTCATGGATATAATAAAATGATGCATGGAAAAGAAACTGTCGACAGTCTCAGTGAGTTTAATTCATGCATTTATAGTTCCAGCGTTGTAAGTTTAGCACACTGCAGTTCACGTTACAGGAACACGAGACAAGAAAGTGTATTATTTGTCAAATACGAATGACCTTTTAGTCATTTATGACCGTATGAGGGAGTTTAATTTGTTGCTTGATCGATCGTTATCTAGTACATTATTTAATCCACTGAACACTGCTGTGGTAATATAAAAACACTCTCCCAACAGCATACCGTTTCTTTTGAGCCTATCATTTCTAGTCAAATTAAAATGTTGTATCACTTGTGATGGTATAGATATGGCCAGACGTCCAGTCAACCAATAACATTAGAGCGACAGCACTACCAACGTCCACAAGCGACTTCACAGTACAGAGACTAGCGACACACAGCGACGACATCGCCGGCGGTGTGAACGGGGCATCAGTTTTCATTTTAGGGTGAACTATCCCTTTAACCATTTAACATTTTTATAGTCTTTTCACAGTCTTTTGCGGTTAAAATGAAAATAAAATTTGTCAGTAGGAGCTTTAAGTGAACCAGAACATTCATTTAAATACATATTTTCAAAAAAACAAAACTATATAAAAAGCCTGTACTGTATAATTTGAAGCATTTGATGTCTTAAAGTCTGTGAGCAAGACTATCCTGCTTTATTTCCACCTATCCTACAGCTTACGAATAATTCAGTGTTTGCCTCTTCGGGGTGTCGTGTGTCTTACTCAATACTCGAAACAAAATAGAGAAAAATATCAAAATTTGTTTTCTTTCCCTTTTTTTGTGGTTTTGTTGCGCATTTGATGACGCACCGAGTGCATGCCGTGTTTCCCGGTGAGATTCTCAACTAATTCCCACTTCAGGAATTTTTCATGACCCCTCTGGCTGTTTGTCATTGCGTTCGGTTTGAGAAACGCCACTGTGAGGCAAATACTGTCAGAGGTTTGAGAAACTATTCCTGTCATTCACATTCATCCTGGATTTCACTCCTTTCTTTCTCGACTCTACCTTTTTAAACTCTCATTTTTCATGTGACGCTTCAAATTTTAGGCTTGGAAATCGTTCCAAAAAGATATGTGGAATAAAACCGAATGAGAAAAATAACTTTCGTAACCAACACCATTGAAAAAAGAAATAAAAAAGCGAATGCCTTCCCTGTCTTTTATTCTTCATAGCCGGTTAGTTCAGTTCTTTGTTGTTTTGTTCAGAGACTCACTGTTGCTCACTTTGTCTCCCGCTGCAGTAAGAACGTGTTCAGTAAAAGCTTGGATATCTCGGATGGCAAACGCAAACCACAGAGCAAAGAGGAAAGGTACTAGCTTGACCCTCTGACCTTCAGATAGTTCACAGAGCTTTAGTCCTCAAAGATACAGAGATGTTTGTCATGCTCTCCAACAAGACCCTTTTTCTGTCTTCAATGAGAATATGCTCAAAGCAAACGACTTCGACACACTGTAGGGTTGGTTAGTGTTACGATCTGCGAGTTTGAACAAAAAAAATAAAAATTCTGAATGACAATTAGCATAATTGAAGTTAATTAGCATAACTTCTACTAAATATATAAAAAAGAGTATGTGTTGTGATGGTACAGTATTTTTTAAAATGCAATTCTTCTGTATTAGGACAAACTGTTACTATAAGAGTACTTTCGCAAAAAGAGTGAATTTCACGAAATGTAAGGATCAAGCTATTTTTTCTCTATTTATTTATTTTAAATAAATAAATAAAAAGGTCCCAGTGTAGCACGACAAAATCTACTTATATTAAACACAAAAATATCGTATACAGATATACTGTATACAGTGTTGCAAGTTTATTTGAAGGATTTTAAAATATTTTGACTGTAAAAAAATACGAAATCAGATCTGCTATTATTGTTTTGCAGTGCACCTCTACACTATACAGGTTTTATGATCTTACACAGTGTTATTTTAGCATAATTTATATACTATTATAGTATTTATTTATATTTTGGATTCGCTTTCATTTTCGTTTAAAATTGTTCTAATTTTGTTATGTGCTTTTGTCAATGTTATCTTTTTTTCTATTTCTTTTTAGCTTTCATTTAATTTTAGTTGTTTTATTAGTTTTTGTACTTCAATTTCAGTTAAAATTGAGTTTTAATTTATTACATTTAAGTTTTTCATCTACTATTTATATATGATTTTAATTCAGCTTCCAAAACACACACACACACACACACACACACACACACACACACACACACACACACACACACACACACACACACACACACACACACACACACACACACACACACACACACACACACACACACATTATACATGTGTTTTAGTTTTTTTTTTAATTCACCTACTATTTATACATGATTTTAATTCAGCTTCCAAAACGCACACACACATACACACAATTTGTATTATTATTATTTGTATCATGTTATACAATGTTAAAGGCTAGCACTTAGCATTTCCCTTATAAATATACTTAAATCCATTTAACTGTAAAAAACTTTTTTCATGATTTGTTATCACAACTTTTTATCTTTTGTCAAATCAACTTCGATAACTAATGTGTGAAGATAACACTATTTTGAGTTTCTGTTTATTAAACCATTCTTCTTCATTGTATTAACTCAAAATTTTAAGGCAACAAGGTAACTTGCTTTTTTAAGTTAAACCAACATTTTTTTTTTAACAGTGATTATGCAGATTGAGACTCTGCCAATGTCCTTCCAGGAATTCTCAGACTTCTCACATTTCACAGAATCTATATCATGAAATGAAGTAGCATACAGTCGACACTGGATATACAGTACCAAACCTTTATATATATATATATATAAACCGTTCGGTATATCCAGTGTCGTGCCATATATCTTGAAGCATCATCCCGCAGCCAGACCAAAAATAAACTCCACCACTATTTATTTTTCTCTATCTATTTTATTTTTCTTCACCACCCTTATTCCACGTAAACTTTGAACCCTCACCTACTGTATAATAACAGAGTAGGTCTCGTTCCTCCAATTCATTTCAAAACCCAATTTCATTAAACTCTTTTCATTCCCACTCAAATGGCCAGAGGTTTCTGATGGCGGGATTGAAATGGGGAATTGACAGGAGATGACCCGAGACTGACACATCTACGCCACCTGAGGATTTCACAATGATTGTGTTTCAGCCGCACACCTAAAGAAGAGAGACTAGCTCTGATATACACTGAATACTCCTTATTTAAAATAATATAATAATAATAATAATGGGAAATAGTACAAACTGTGCAACAATACAATTTCAAACAGGACTATGCTGGATTTTTTGTCACATGATCATTACGCCCCTTTAATTCCAGTGGCATCTGGTTGGAGAATTTGATCGTCATATAAAAACTGTTATTTTGCATTTTTCATTTCGCTGTGGAATACGTGGAAGTCAGTGCAAGTCAAGATAAAAATGTCAAGCTTGAGAAGTTCAGGGGTTAAAAAAAAAAAAAAAAACCTCTCTGCATCTTTACTATTTGACTGTGTTCACACATGTGTTCGATTAACACGTACTGTAGCGCGATTGTTACTGTGGTTCATTTGGATAAGGGTGCGCACCAAATAAGCGGACCGTGCAGGGTTCGAATTCTGTGTACACCCTTTATGCTGCGGGTCAAATTGACCCTAATTGGATTCAATACAATTCCTCAAAAATCACACTATGAAAAACAACAAAGATTCAGGTACAAATTGTAAACTTTTAATATCAACATTTGTCAAACATTACAAAAAAAACATATGATTTATGAAAATGTTTTTTAACCATTTTTTTTTAAGTTTTGTTTTGACAAAATTTTATTATTGATTAACAGTACATATTTTTGTTGTTGTTGTTTTTTTACATTTTATGCTTAGAACATCATAACTGATAAACTGAACAATTAAATTTAGCTGTATAATGAAAATAATGTTTACTTTTCCTAAGTTGGCTCAACTTTTGTTTTGTAGACTCATTTCATAAAGTCACGAAGTTACTTCTGACATGATGAGCACAGCAAGTGTGTTTTCTGCATATTAATTTATTGCACTTCACACGGTACTGGAAAAGCAAATTTTTTAGCTTCATAAGGTAGTACCAATAAATGTTATTATTTTGGGTCGGTACAGTTGCCTTAGAGTGTTAAAATATGTGGGTCAAATTGACCCGTGAACATCACGAACGTATAGTAATTTTGATTGTATATGTCAAAACACATCAG
Source organism: Phoxinus phoxinus (assembly GCF_949152265.1). NCBI lineage: Eukaryota > Metazoa > Chordata > Actinopteri > Cypriniformes > Leuciscidae > Phoxinus > Phoxinus phoxinus. The sequence goes on along the minus strand of NC_136900.1, from coordinate 23,818,964 downwards.
CATGTTGAAACTTTGCATGCATGTTCATGATGATAAATGAGAAAAAGTCACAAAATATCAAGAAAAAAAACAAAGGTTAACCAGTATTTCCAACAACTAGAAAATCGAAATGGGTCAAATTGACCCGCAACATAACACAAGGGTTAACTGAAATATGAACTCAACAAACAAATGAAAAATAAGACGTGATGTCACATGAAGTGACTCTGAAAAGGCCTGAATGTTCAAGAAAACCTGGTTGTTCTCGTCACAGTCTCAGTGTCGCCCATTAAAGTTCGATACAAGCGCCGGAAACGCCGTCTCCTTGCAACAGGTCATCGTTTGTGTGTGTGACGGAGGAACTCCTGGTGTGGACTTAAAAATTACAGTGTGAACACTAAGTGAACCAGAACTAAATGTGTCATTTTCACATTTTCAAGTGTGAACACAGAGTAAAGTTAGATTCAGCTAGATGACGTTACATCACATTAGTTATAGACAACTCATCTTTAGTGTAGATCTTGGCAGTCTTTTTGCCACGGAATAAAAAATAAAAAAGGTAATTGTGATCTTTCATCTCGCAATTCTGAGTTTATCACTCGCAGTTGCAAGTTTATACCTAACAATTCTCTTTTCTGAGAAAAGAAGTCAGAATTGCGAAATATAAACTTGCAATTGCAAGAAAAAAAGTCAGTTTATATCCTGCAATTCTGACTTTATAATTTGCAATTGACCCTTCGCAGTGAGTTTGATTGACAGGTGATCTGACCAATCATACTTCGCCATCCGCCATTTTGTCCGACAAAGCAGTCAGGAGAGTTAGTAGATTAACATGGAGGATTTGAGCTTGAGAAGCGGAGTGTACTGACGTCTCTCCGCGGTTAAAACAACATTCCTTCTGATGTTCATTCATGTTTATTTGATGCTATAAATGAACTAGAAGGAAGAGATGATCGGTTCACGAGCGGCTTTAACTGAGGCGACACAGCGATCTGACAGACACATTAAAGAGCCACAAAACGCTATTTATTGTTTACATTTATTTTTTAAAAATGACCAAATTTGAAAGGTGAGACTTTGTTTAATGTGTTTAATATCAAAAGTAACCTGGTCTGTGTCTGTCAGTGTCTCTCTGCTCCGCGATGTGTTTTTCACTGCGTGAGAACATGGTGTGTGTGTGTGAGAGAGCGGCGTAGCTTGTCGGACATAGCGACAGTAACTAAGGGGGGCGGGTCTTTGCGAACGGTCAATTGCATTGTATTTTTATTATTTTTTTGCAAATATATATTTTTTCACGGTGAAACAAGCTTCCATAGTATCATAATTCACTACCTCCTTAAAACAGTGCATTTTAAACTAGCAGTGACTTCAGAAACAAACTTTGTTGCATCATTTGTGTTTTTTGTGCTGTTTATTGACTTTAAAAGGCACGAGATCAGTGTGTGTCAAAGAAAAAAGAGACTTTGAAATGTTATTTTTAAAAGCTGGATCCGTGAGATGAAACATATGGGAAGGAGTGAGTTTTTTTTTAAATGGAAAGTTCATTAAAAAGAGATGCGAGTTTTGATGTGGTTGATTTTGCAGTTAAAAATCATGTCATGTGAACAGTTAATATCCTAATCTGAGCAAATTGGATTAATATAAACAAACTGCTTCCAAAAATAATTGAATGATTCCTTTAAATAATCATTTAGATGTGTTCCCGGAGCTCATTTTATGTCTTTTACTGATGATTTATCTGTAAACAAAGCTTGTAATGCTCTGACTGCCAGGCGATTAGTCACCACATAATGCCCTTCACATCTAAATATAGGTTTCGTATTTTATTCGTTTCATGCGCTGTTCTGCGTATATCAACACGTCACGCGCTGGATGTCTCCACTCACCCCTTTATAACTAACTATCTTTAGCATCAGCAGGATTCATAGCCATCACTTCCTCTAAACACCCACACACGAGAGAGATGCCTCTCATCTCAGGGTCTCACCCTAGACGAGTGTTTTAAATATCCACTTCAATAAACCGTCCACTTGTTTCTGACTCTGGTATCTTTCTGAAGTCTGTACAGAGATGCAATCGAGATGTTTTTAAACTGGACGCATCAAAGTGAACGTTCTTCCAGTCCTCCATTTGTCCAGTTGTCGACAGACTCGAGCGCATGGAGTGTGTCAGGAACTGAATTCAGTGTAGACAGCGTCAGTGATTAAAATGGCTTCCATTTGCTTTTGAAGCGAATACATCACATTATAGGCCCCGCCCACTGGCGTCCAGTCACTAACGGCAGACATCTTCTACACTGGACGCCAGTGGGCGGGGCCTATAATGTGACGTATTCGTCAATGTCTTGCTCTGGAGGCAGTCATATGCAAATGTATTTGGCCGTGAGACATCACAAATCCTGCAATATCCAAACAAGGAGCAAAATTTTTGGAGCAAAATGCTTTGTTTATAATGAGGAGGTCATCTTAAAGGTGCATTGTGTAATATGATGATCTGTTGACAGAAATGCAATAGCATATACATAACTATGTTTTCAGTGGTGTATAAAGACCTTACATCAGAATGAGCCGTTTCTCTCCACATACACCGCGGTTCCCCTTACATTCAAATGGCGCGCAATTTGCGCCGCCATGTTTCTACAGTGAAAACTGCTCGACAGAACATCAAATGCATCGTGCAAAGAAGCTAGCTAAAGTCAGCGAATAAACACACTGACACAATCAGTGGCGGTTCTACATTGAATTACACCCTGGCCGAGACCCTTCGAGCTTTGCATATTATAGGCTACTGTAAAAACACATAATTATAGGTGATTTTAGTTGATCACTAGAGATGAAATGGCATGAAGTGATCAAAATTATCATGGTTATCACAGAATCTTGTTCAAAAAGTAGCTACTTTTACTACACAATGAAATAAATTCACCAAGTTTTATGTCATAAAACAGCAAATAACACATAAAATTGGCATCAATATGCACTTTTTGTTTACATAAACATTAAAATAATAACATTAAAGATGATGGCCAGATTTTAAAGGAGTGTTTTTTATGTTATCTGTACACAAGTTTTGACAAAAAAGGTTTTATAAAAAGATAAAACATATTTCAGCCTTTAAATCATTTTTATAAAAACAACGAGTCAAAAAAGATAAATTACTGACATTTACAATGTACATTAGCTTATCTTTTATTATTAATAGTAAAATTCGGTCCGATTTTCCCATTGCGTCTGTCGTTGCTATGCAACCATGCACAGCGCTCTCCACAACGACAGAGAAGTTTTAGTAGCTAATGCATTTCCACTACTGAAAAACGCTTGCTGAAGCTCTGCTACAAGATTTATTTACGGAGAAGAGAAAAACACCCACGGTGTTCGGGTGCACCCTCATTTTTTCATCTCGCTGCCCCTGGAAAAAATGAGCGCGTCGCTTCAATTAAGAGCGCGCTTCCCGTGCGCCTATAATAATGAACTCGAGCGCGCAAAAGACGCGATATGTGATAAAGCAAGCTTTATTAGCGAGCTACCTCCAATCAGGTTACAAAGGAGCTACTGGACACAATGATGAACAAGTAACAATAATATTTGCAATAACATATAGTTTTACTGAATAATTAAGTAAAGATCATTTCTTAATTTATGTTTTATAAAGAAACCTCATTGCTGAACTGACTTCTCTGACCTGTCTCAGACGACGACTTTTCCTGTCGGCCACCGTAACTTCTGTTTGCTGCAATTCGCAACCTCACCACTAGATGTTGCTCAAATGTACACACTGCACCTTTATGCAAATGTGTCATGTCATGACCCTTTATCTCGGTCTTTCTTTAGCCCCCCCGTATCTCTCTAGCGATCACTTTTTTTGTGTCTCTTGCTCCAAACATTGAGACTCTTGCTGACACATCTGCATGTGTTGTTCTTAGTGAAGCTTGCCCTGATTTTTGGGACATAGGGGCTCAGATTAAGGCCGCTGTCCGCCTCGGTGCTTTAGGGTTGAGGACGCTGCGTTCATCCCAAACAAACCTGACATCTGACCCGGATTACAGATCCAGAGAGACAGAAGGACAGAGATCAAGACTCAGAGTGGCAAAAGTGATTATAATGTGGAGAGAAAGACTAGATGAATGTTGGTGGAGAAGTCTGAGAACACTATGCAAATCAGTTTAGTTTATTTAAACCTGAAAGTAAAGGGATATTACCGTTTTGAACAGTTACAGCACAGAAGATAGAATTGCGTTTTATTTTATAAAAAGCATTTTATTTTATCATAAGCCACCAAACTGGATTAAATAACAATAACTAGGTGGATTTTATCTTAATGACCTGCACTATTTTCCACAATAAAAACAATATGCATTGCCTGGGACAAAAATATATTTAATACACATTATATGTTCAAAAGTTTGGTGTCAATAAGAATGTTTTTAATGCTTTTGAAAGAAGTCTCTTCTGCTCATCAAGGCTGCGTTTATTTGATCAAAATACAGTGAACAGTAATACCGTGAAAAATTATTACAATTTAAAATAGCTGTTATATTTTAAATAATTTATTATTCTGATCAAAGATGAATTTTCAGCATCATTACCCCAGTCTTCAGTGTCACATGATCCTTCAGAATTTTTTTTTTTTTTTTTTTAAGTTATAGAAAACTGTTTAATAATTTTTATAATCGGATGTGTACATCATCAGCACTGTTCTCACTTCCTGTCGCTTCTCAGCTGTAAGCAGCATCTCACCGCGTGTGTTTTCTGGTGTGTGTCCACACAGGTCCCGGTCCATCAGCGGGGCGTCCTCTGGTCTCTCCACCAGTCCTCTCAGCAGCCCACGGGTGAGTAAGCTCCGCCCCCAGCACACCTGCTCCTGTCTGTCCACCAATCAGCACGCAGCTGCTCAGTCACCTTCATGGCAGCCATCACACACTCCGTTACACTGCACATACTGCACGACTGTGAGTGGTGATTTCTACAAAAAAACGAATTTGGATTATTTTCTTGGCTGTGAGATTTTACATTTGGACTATATATGGCAGATGATAGTAATAAGCAAAGTGCTCTTGACACAAACTTTAGGATGTTAGTAGGTTAGTGTTTTGGTGACAATTTAGTGTTTTTATATTGGGATGTCATTTTTATTAAAAAAATTTAACCCTTATCCAGACCAGCAGTCACGAATGACTGGAAAGCTTTAAGAAAATGAACTGGTCGTAATGTGTAGGATGCCTGGAAATAGCATTCTGGCCTCTAGCAAGCAACGTAAACAAGAAAGGGAAGAACGCAAGAGTGAGCCGTAGAAGGAAGCAGTTTTTGTTTCATGGAGATATATTCTTTCATCCTATCTGCTGGAAATCCAGCTCAGGGAAGGCTGTAGAAAATCCCACTCCTCTGATTATCACAGAAGCTCTTGGCTAAACTTTTCCAGTTGACTTGTTTAAGACCGCTCACAGATTACAGAGGCCTTGCCCTAAAGCTCCGCAACGTATAGAACAGTTTCCAAGTGGAAATTGATTTAGAAGTTCACTCCAAACCTGTACGTTACATGAAAAGTGAGGAGTTTAAAGACATTATTTTCATGTTTGACGTTAACTAGGTTGATGTACTGCTTGTGAATTAGTTTGCTTTGATTCGTTTGCTGGATTCCAACTGTGAAGAGACAAAAGTGATTGAAATATTTCTGCAACTTTTGTGTTTTGAGGTTTAAGACATTAATATTCAGATGCTCGAAGCTTTAAAGGTTTATGAATGATTCAGAATGTGGACGCAGTCCGGCCTTGTATTTTCTCTGACGCTAGTTTGTTAGCAGATGATTCTGAGTTCAAATTCTTATTGGTCAATGACATGACTCATCTTTTGTCCTATATATTAATTTATTTAAAAATACATTGACATGTAATTCATAAATACAGTGACTTAAATACACCACCTCTATGATGAATCTCTATGATTTTTTGGACAAAGTCAAAAATGTCAGGGTGATACAACTGTCCTGATATAATAATGAAAGATACATTTTTGATGTAATATATCTTCTTATATTCTAAGATTACCATATAATCCAATAATATTTTAACTTATTAGCAGTGAAAACACTTTTGTCCACCAAATCAAAGTCATGTGGTGCAACCAACATGCCGAAACCTACAACAGGAAATTATATCATAGAAAAGTCGCCAGTAATGTCTTGTGACTGTGTGTTGAGGTCACAAATACTTTTTACACTGAAAAATATATATTTTTAAAGTAATGATTATTATCTGTACTGTCTGGATATTGGATATGTTATTACTTTTTGCTTAATGGCTACACCACATGTACATAAGTTTTGGGGTTTTTCAATTTAAACCTTTGCTGAAAATGGTATAAAAGTTTTCAGAAACCATATGAATCTAACATAATGAGTACATTTCTATAAGTACTTGGCACTAGGTTTTAAACTGGATTTCTTAAGATTTTTCCTTTTCTTTATCATGGATGTTTTTATATGTCGTTCACCCAGATGCTGCAAATTACGTTGTCCACACATCTCATACATAATTTCATGTTTGACGTCCAAGTTGCTCATTTCACGGAAGAAAATTAGCTATTTAATCCCTTTATATTTTCCCATTGGCATCTTTCTTTTGTGTGCCTGAAAAGACTCTTGATTTGCTCTTCACACTGGTCTTGTTGCATCTTTGTTGCACTTCCGGTCTTGGCTAACTGCATGATTCTTTTGTTTCTTCTGCATCACCACGGATCCCTTTTCTCCCTAAATGATTCCTTCCCTTTTTGTGTGTTTTACCCTTGCTGCTTTGTGACTCGTGCCTTAATATCTCGATGTGTTCTGCTCTGGTTCTCGACTTCCCCTAAAGCCCGTCCGAAAGTTCTGTGTCCCGCCTAAGTCCACTGAGTTGCTCTTGTCCCCCAGTTCTAGCATCACTGACTCCCTAAAACCAAACTCAGATCAATGTAGGGCAAAACCCCCAACATCTAACTCCCTAAAACCAAATTCAGAACAAAGCGGGGCAAAACCCCCAACGTTTAACTCCCTAAAACCAAACTCAGAACAAAGCGGGGCAAAACTCCCAATGTCTAACTCCTTAAAACCAAACTCAGAACAAAGCGGGGCAAAACCCCCAACTTCTAACTCCCTAACACCAAACTCTATATCTGAGTTTCTCTTGCCCTACCCAAAGACCCAAACTCTTCCAGCCAAACCCAAAGACAAGCCCTTGCAGTCCGCCCGATCAAACCCTTTACCTGAATCCGAGCCTGAACCCATTTTGACAGCCAAGTCAGAACCTTCGACTCCGTGTCAGCCTCAAGCTCCCTGTTTTCCGGGCGCCCCGCTGGTGCGACGGGCGACCCCCGCCTCCATCACTCCCCCTACGCTCTCAGTCCCTTTTAGGCCCGTTGTCCCTCTTTCCCCCATCCGTCTACACCACTTCCACCCTGTGCCCGGCTCTGACCACACCACCAAATCTATCCCTACCATACAGGTGACCCCCCACCCCTCTCCAAGGGGCAGCCCTATCCCTACCCCCAAAGGAACGCCTGTGCACACGCCTAAGGACAGCCCAGCGGGAACGCCGACCCCTACGCCACCCCCCAGTCCCTCCATCGGGGGAATGCCCTGGAAGACTCGCCTCAACTCCATCAGGAACAGCTTCCTGGGCTCGCCACGCTTTCACCGCAGGAAACTGCAAGGTATCGTGAGAAATTGGTGGATATAGTCATTAGGGCTGTCACTTTACGTTCGAAAATCGATTGCACAATCGGTCGGACCAACCAACCCAAGATTCGAAAATTAAAATAGGGAATCGATTTTAAAGGCCTTTTTTTTTAACCAAAAAAGTAGTTTTAGGTGGACAGATCAATACAATACACAGAACATGTAGGATGTTGGAAAATAACAATGTCTTTTCTGTTAACCAAATGCTTTTTAATATTCGCTATTACTTCAATGCAAGTGAGCAAGCGCACCGTTGTTTGTTGCTTAGTGACGTGTGTGTTCAAGTAAGCCAGAAATGCGCAGATTCTGCGCAATACGCTGTATTTAATATATCATGATGACTCACGAGTTGCATATTTGCGCTAAATCCGCGCAGATTTGGCTACATGAACTTCCCCAGCAAAGCGAGTAAACATAGAAACACGCCAAATTGGCTCGTGATTTGACAGCGTTACCCACCAAAGTTCATTTTTACCCGCATTTGGCGGATTGGCGGGTGTTAATTTCAATCCCTGAATGTTTGTCATTGTGCACGAAACTTCACGCCAATAAATCATCAGAAATATTGCTGACTTGTGCGCATCTCAAGCGTCCCTCTTTACGCTCGTCCTAATGCCTGTTAGTTGTCCGTGGATTTGCCTATATTTGGTTGGGAAATGAAAACGTCTTTAGACATGGAAAATCGATTATACAATTGATTCAATGAACACTTATGTCTCAAAAATCGAACAGGATTTTTTCACAAAAGTGACAGCCCTAATAGTCATCAATCTACAGTTCATCCATCCATCTATTCATTTTCCAAACCACTTGTCCTTTGTAGGGTCACGGGTCATTATAGACCTAAAATACAGCTCTCATCTCTCTCAGATTGACTGGATTTGTTTAATTCTTGATGTGGCTAAATTGTCTTATTTACACATACTGACTGTAAAACTAATAATAAGCCTGCTTCCATGGTTACCACCTGACTTTGTTTCAGTAGCATCAGATTGCATTTCTAAATACCTTTTACTGCATGTGACCCATTAATAATCCAGTTTTATTGTTGGCATAACTTTTAAGCCCAAGCTGAATGAGCAACCTGTGATAAATACTCATTTGCATGCAACTATAGGCTCTAATTATGTATGTCCTACATAGTGAGATGTTGAATTAATTAAAGAACTATTTGAAAGTCATATGACCTTGAATGACAAAAACATCTTTGCTTTATTCTGAACAGTTCCCACTCAAGAGGAAATGTCCAGCCTCACGCCAGAGTCTTCCCCAGAGTGAGTACACATATTTTTATGTCGTCATGGACTTTCCTTTAACCTTCTATTGTCTTTTTATCAAGCTATTGAATAAAACGCTGTTAATTGAATTGTTTATATATACACTGCCTGGCCAAAAAATATATATATAATAAGTCACTGTTTGGATTTAAATGGGCAAATGCTTAAAAGTCTATGATTTGATTATTATTCCAGTGATTATTGTGTTTCTAGCTTGTTACATGTTTGGCATCAGTTCTTCTAACCCTAAGTGATGGAGTGTGTAGCTTTTCATTTCTTAAACAACCGTGTAGGAAGACACATCCATATTCCAGGATGATAATGTCAAGATTCATCAGGCTCAGATTGTGAAAGAATGGTTGGGAGGAGCATGAAGAATCATTTTCACACATGAATCGGCTCTTCTGAGCTCTTCCTTAAATCCATTGAAAATCTTTGGGATGTGCTGGAGGAGACTTTACAGAGTGCTGGACTCTTGGATTGTCAATACAAGATCTTAACCAAAAATGTATGCACTTCTTGATGGAAATAACATCACAACATGTATTTCCATCAAGAGGTGCATACATTTTTCACTAATGTTAACAAATACAACTTTTGAGTTGAATAATGTATAGTAAATGTTGATAATAACATTTACTAAGATTAATAAATGCTATAGAAGTATTGTTCATTCTTTGTTCATGTTAACAAAATTTCTTGACTAATGTTAACTAATGAAACCTTATTGTAAAGTGTTATATATATATATATATATATATATATATATATATATATATATATATATATATATATATATATATATATATATATATATATATATATATAAAATGCTGGATTGTTTCAACCCAATTTTGGGTAAAATATGGACAAACCCAGCCGTTGGGTTAAATTTTTACATTACATTTTTAACCCAACTTTTGGGTTTGTCCATATTTTACCTAAAATTGTGTTGAAGCAACCCAGCATTTTTTAGAGTGTGTATATATATATATATATATATATATATATATATATATATATATATATATATATATATGGACATCTGGTTTCCATGAACATGCAATAGCTCTTTTTTCCAGCTTACCATTAAGTCCGTTTTGTGCTGGAAACACCTCAAAATACAGCCGCCAAGAAACCTCCTCTAAAAAAGACGAATTGTAGACCTTGAACAATACTTACCCAACAACAGTGTTGATGTAAAACCCCCTTAGCACTTCAGAAATCATTGTGAGTTATGTTTGCCTCTGTTAAACCATTTAGTGTTTTTTCCTCTCTAATGGAAGCTCAGTCATATCTTTCTCCCACCGAGGGTCTCGGCGCACAGCAGACAGCAGTCACAAACTCTCTCCCCCACACGGAGTGATGCCTCATCCTCTTTTGTTTCCTATTTTGTCTTCCATAACTTATCCGCCTCTCTCTCGCTCTCCGCGCCAGCTGGATAAGCCGCAGCACTCTCTGCTTTCTTTTGTCATCCTCTGCCATAAATCAGTTTCTGGAAGCTAAGTTGTGTGCGACTGTGCTTTGTTGATACACAACACTGGCGGACTGAAGCTTTTTAGAGCTAGAATAATGTTTAGACAGACAGTTATTCCTTTATATGCTAAAACAAGACCAAATTACAGCTGCTAGTTTAAACACCAGGGGTTTTGGTTGATTTTCCATCAACAGAGATGGTTTAATTCTCAGAGAACTATTGCAGCAAAATTGCAACAGTTGTTTAAAAATACTTTCTCTAAATATGGGTTACAACGGCAGCTTATACTCTGAAATGCATCATAGAAATATGCAGAAATATTTTTAGAATTTATTTATTTATTTAAATTTCCTAGCATTAATAAGTCAGCATGGCCACCGACACAAAATATCAATACACATTTCTTAATATTATCAATGTTTAAAACAAATTCAAGAATATTTTTGTAAACTGATATTCCTGATTTTTTTTTTTTGCAGAAATCTTTGACCAACAGAGACGTTAAAAGAACAGCATTTATATATAAAAAAAGCTTTTGTAACATAATAAATATCTACTGTCACTTTTAATCATGGTAATGCCTTCAATGTTGTATATATATATTGTATATATCTGGTTGCGCACCACACACTGTACGACCAAATCTGTTAGACCCGTGATTTTTTTATCGCCGTGTGTGGGGTCTCTCAGGTTTGGAAAATGACTTCAGAGTAAACAATCATGGTGGACGAATGCAGTGGCGATAGTTTGTAGTTTGTTTTTAACCGAAAAAAACCGTTATCCTCCATCTCTGACGTCCACCGGACTTTCTGGTGCGCCATGCCGCCGGCTGTTTGGATTTTGTTTCCCGGAGCTTCCTCATCACCTCGCTTTCTGATTGGCTACACGCCACAGTCCACAGGCTGCGTGCTCGTTTGTCCCCGGGGGACACCACACACGAGGAGAAATCGGGACAAACAAATCCAACATGTTGGATATCCCCGATTTGAGATCGGAGTGGTCCCGACGTCCTTCCGAGCAGACGAGAGCAGTCTTAACACACCACACGGCAGGAATATCTGATCCGATTATTTTACGATAATCGGAGCATCCTTAAGATTGTCGGAAGCGGTGAATCGGGGCTAAAATCGACCAAATTATCCTACCGTGTGAACCAGCCTTTAGTAGACTGTCTGCTTAATATCAGCTAACACTTTATTTTGTTGGTCCCCAAACAGATATTCTACTGACTATCAGTAACTTGGCAACTACAAGTCAACTTATTCTACTAACCCGAATGTAGCGGCACATAAAAACAATCCAAAGACCGCTAAGGAGCTGAGTGGAGGAATAACTTATGTGACGCGTTTTTCTTTGAAGCTTGCATGTTGTTTTATTTTGTTCAGGTTTGCACGTTCAACAGAATATGTGCTCCAGCACTCACCCCCATTCTTCCATCCAAACACACACACACACAACAGGTGTTTTAACCCCACTTAATTAATGACACACCCCTTATCATTTGGTCACATGACTTTCCCGTTATATGGCTCCTACATACCAGCCCCTAATTATTATAAATCGATAATTATATTAAATACACATAGGAGACATTTATAAATACAAGATCTCAAAATACAAAAAAAATCATTTTTTTTACATCAATCATAAATGTTTGCACATTTACAATACGTCGATTCTTCAGTACTGAGTCCTTGTAAAGTCCGTAACACAGTGTCAACACGGAGTGAATGTATCATCGATGTAAAGTGAGAAGTATGTGGTGTGTCAATGTGATGCATGTAATAAGTTCATGCCTGTGTTAAAAAAGTCATTCTCTTTCAAGGAAAACGTCAAATATCTGCCTCTTGCAGAAGGCAGATTTTTGTCACTGGTCTAATCAAACAGTTTGTCTTGGTCTTAAGTCTCACTTGACGAACAAAGCCTTGATTATCTGGAAATGTCTGAATCACTTTTCCAGTTATCCATGAATTACGTGGTGCTGAGTCATCAACCAAAATCACAATATCACCTGGAACGAAGTTGCGAGATGGAGCTGACCATTTTTGCCGCTCTTGCAGTTGAGGCAAGTACTCCTTTGTCCATCGTTTCCAGAACAGGTCTGATATATATTGCACCTGTTTCCATCGACGACGAGCATATACATCCTCCTTTTGAAAGATCCCTGGTGGCAATGATGGGGTAGTCTTTAACAGCAGCAAATGATTGGGTGTCAGTGCTTCCAAATCATTGATGTCGGCAGATTCCTTAGTGATGGGACGTCCATTTATAATTGATTCAGCTTCACATAGAACTGTATGAAGACCTTCTTCATCAAGGTTTTGTGTTCTTAAGGTGGCGTTAAGTACTTTTCTTACGGACCTTATCATTCTTTCCCATATGCCTCCGTGATGTGAGCCAGTTGGGGGATTAAAAATCCACTTTATTCCCTTCTGCAGAAGCATGTTGTTGATCTGAGATTGGTTCCAGCATTCGATAGCTTGCCTTAACTCGCGTTCCGCACCATGAAAATTTGTACCATTGTCAGATCGCATTTCCAAGACTTGTCCACGTCTTGCGATAAATCGTCGCAGTGCATTAATAAAGGAATCAGTATTCAATGATTGTACCACTTCAATATGAATAGCACGAATGGCTAAACATGTGAAGAGAACTCCGTATCTCTTCACAATACTTCTCCTGCTCTTAATTTCAAAGGGTCCAAAACAGTCAACTCCGACGTACGTAAATGGAGGTTTATCTGGAGAAACTCTATTCAGGGGTAGGTTTGCCATCTGTTGATGCCCTGGAGCTGCTTGCAAACGCTTGCAGATCACACACTTTGACAATATCTTCCTTATAGCTATACTGGCGCCCGGTATCCAGTACCTCTGATGCAACCTTGATAGCATATAGTTTCGACCACCATGACCCACCTCTTGATGTATAAGTTTAAGAATGATGTCTGAGATGTGAAAATCCTTAGCAAGTATAGCGGGATGTTTTGTCTCTTCAGGCATAACTGCCCTACTCAAACGTCCGCCGACTCTTAAAACACCATCTTCAAGGATAGGATTGAGCTTATAAATGTGACTGGTCTTTTTCACATTTTCTCCCTTTTGCAAACTTGAGAGTTCATCAGAGTATCTTTTTCTTTGGCAGTAACGAATTACCCCTAATTCAGCTTTCTTTAGCTCTACCACAGAAAGCTCACTTCTGTCACATTGTGCCTTGATTTTCTCCATTTCCTCTTTTAAATGTTGTTTTTGTTGGTTTTCATCCATGCTAGATTGAATTAATGACATTCTCAGTGATTTCCTCTTCTGACTTAGATTGAAGAGTAATTGCTTAAACCTGAGGATCCAAGCCACTGACTTCTTCAAACGGGTCCAAGAGGAGAAATACTGGATGAAGTATGTTGTAACGTCCATATTTTCTTCTATTTGTACAGCACTGACTGTGACACTTGCTTTTATCTCTGGATCATCTGGTGAACATTCCCCCAGGTCAATAGGATTAACTGGCCACTCCTGTTCAGGCAAAAGAAGAAACTGAGGTCCAAGCACCCAATTCTTGTTCTTCAGGAATGATTCCACTTTCAACCCTCTAGAAGCTATATCTGCTGGATTTATTGCTGTGTTCACGTACCGCCATTGTGATGATCGAGACACCTTAAGGATTTCCGAAACTCTGTTGGCAACAAAAGTTCGGTACCTAGAGACCTCGTTTTTGATATATAGAAGTACAGAAGTACTGTCAGTCCAGAAGACGGAGTCTTGAAGGTCCATGCACAGTTCTAATCGCCACAATGAATCCATTCGACTTGCCAATGTTGCAGCAGTTAGTTCCATTCGAGGGATAGACACTAGCTTCAAAGGAGCTACTCTAGCTTTCCCCATTACAAAGGCGATGTGCGCTTGGGAGTCAACATTATGCAAAACCAGATAAGAAACTACTCCATAACCGTCTTCACTTGCGTCGGAAAAGTGGTGTAATTGTGCTGTGCTCACCTCTCCGAAACCCATTGGTTTGAAGCATCTATCGATTTTGAAGCTTTCCAATTCACGCAATCCGTCCAACCACTTGATCCACTCCTGAGCATTTGAAGCGGGAATAATTTCGTCCCAGCCTAGTTTCTTCCTGCACAGGTCTTGCAAGATCTTTTTTGCATACAAAATCACAGGAGACAGGATTCCTAAAGGATCATAGACAGAACTCATGGTAGCCAGGATCCCTCTTTTGGTCAGAGGTCTTTGCTGCAACACAATCTTAAACTTGAAGGCATCAGATTGTATGCACCATTGTACTCCCAGCACTCTTTCCACTGGAAGTAAATCTTGGTCCAAATCCAAGTCCTTCAAATTTTTTGCTCTGAATTCCTCTGGAATTTTTGCCAGAACATCTCGGTTGTTACTGATCCATTTTGTCAGTGAAAAACCTCCTTTCGCGCAAATAGCAACAAGGTCGTGATACAGAGAAACAGCCTTTTCCTCTGAATTTACTGACAACAGACAGTCATCCACATAAAAACAATGCAAGACTGCATCAATTACTTCCTTGCTGAAGTCTTTGTTGTCTTCAGCACACCTTCTAAGGGCAAAATTTGCACAACTGGGTGATGAAGTAGCTCCAAAGAGATGCACAACCATACGATACTCAACCATATCTCGAGTAAGGTCACCATCAGGCCACCAAAGAAATCTCAGCATATCTGCATCATCTTTTGGCACCCTCACCTGATGAAACATGGCTTCGACATCTGCTGTGATCACAACTCTTTCCTTCCTGAATCTGGATATCACTCCGATCAATGAACTGGTGAGATCTGGACCCTGTAACAGTTGGGTATTCAAAGATATCCCTCGAAATGTAGCACCACAATCGAATACAACCCGCAGTTTTTCTTTTCGTGGGTGATAGACGCCGTGATGGGGTATGTACCATACCTTCCCGTCGTTACGTCTTAAGTCCTCACTTGGCACTCTTTCTGCATAACCTTTAGAAATAAGGTCTTTCATGAAAACAGAATATTCAGAATGAAATGAAACATCCCTTTTCAACCTTTTCTTTAGGTTCAGAGCACGCTGTTCAGCAATTGTCCTGTTGTCTGGCATACGAACATTTTTCTTCCTCAAAGGTAAGCCAATAGAATAATGACCATCTACAAGCTGTAATGAGTCTGTTACCATCTCAATGAACTTGTGATCTTCTCTTGAAAACCCGGCTTGTTCGTTTTTGTTACACTCAGGAAAATCAACCTTGAATTGTTGTTGCCAAAGCTCTCCCAAGTTTGAAACTGAAATCCTGTTGACTGTAACGTCAGGATACCCAAAGGCAGACTGGTGACCACCATCTCCTCTTAGTGGACCATTTACGGTCCATCCCAACCTGGTTTTAATTGCGTATGGTCCATTATTGACACTGCGGATCACTTGAATTGGCTCCATAACCCTTGGGGCGTTGATTCCTATAAGCAATTCAACCTCAGAGTCAATTTCAGGTAGAGTCACATGTTTCAGATGTGGCCATCCCTGCAAATCCTTTTGTCTTGGGATGTTTCCACCGTGCACAGGCATAGTATTTTGTGTATAGACATCAGGCAATTCCCAAAAGTCATCTTTGTTCAAACCGGCCACCTCTAATCCAGAAACAACATGGGTAGTTGTGACTTTTTCCTGTCCCATAGTACGCAAGAGAATATTAGTCCTTTTACCTGAAAGACCAAGTCTGTTCATCAATGCAGGTGTACAAAATACTGCAGTGCTACCTTGATCCAGAAAAGCATAAGTAACCACAGTCTTATTTCCTTTTTTAGATTTCACTTGTACCGGAACTATGGAAAGTTTACAGTCAAATTCACCAGCCCCAATAAATCCACTGGACTCAACGGATTCCGGAGCACTGCCCATTACAGTGTCCATTTGTCTCCTGATGAGGTTTGAATCGGTCTCCTTTTCTCGTGGGTAGAAGTGAAGTATACTTGGGTGCTTAAGATTACACACTTTACATGAAAGGCGATTTCTACAATCTCTACTGATGTGCCCTGTGCACATACAGCCAAAACAAACGCCATTCTCCTTTAAGAACGCAATCTTCTCACCATGACTCCTCTTTTCCAATAGAGGGCACATTTCCAAAGCATGTCCACATCTACAAAACAAACAACTCTTGGTGCTGGGCGAAACAATTTCCCTTTTGTTGGTTCCAATTTCTGATTTATTTTCCATTGCTGTGACGTTAGTAGCAAAACTGCTTCTTTTAAATTTAAGGGAAGACTGAGACTTGCCTTTGTTGAAAAATGTACTTCCTGTTAATGCTGGACCATCTTGTATGTCTCCAAAAACTGGATCCGTCATTATTTTTACTTGCCTTTCAACAAAGTTAACAATGTCGCTGAAGGTAGCCCGTTGATTGACAGCTTCCTGCAATTCACAGACTTCAGATCTCCATTTTTCCCTCAATTTGTATGGTAATTTCTTCACCACCGTCAACATATTGGAGGGAGTATCCAACTCATGAAAATACTGAATATCTTCCATAGAGTTACAACAGCTTCTTAGGAACAGACTATAATCCTGTAAAGCTCTGACGTCTTCGCTTTTGATATTTGCCCATGAAAGAGCCTTTTCCATATAGGTAGATGCAATTATATACTGGTCACCGAAATGCTCTTGTAGTAAAGCTTTGGCCCTTAAAAACCCACGGTCGGCAGGCATATGCTGGCAACTCTTTATAATCTCTTTTGGATGACCCCGGGTATACTGTTCAAGAAAATATAAGCGATCGCTAGGGCTTTCAGTTTTTCGCTCCACACCACTTTCAAAGGATTTCATGAAGGCATGATAATGCAGAGGGTTTCCATCAAACACTTGAATTTCCCTTTTAGGCAAAGATGACAAACACTGTTGTTGAATCAGTAAAGATGTGATTTCATTTTGTTTATCCATAATATGGAGAACTTGATCAGTAGGCCTATTTCCTGGACCGGCATTCACATAACCGCTCGGAGTTGTTCTACTTAACTTTGAGATGTTCTGGGAATAAATTGCATGAGAAATGTTCCCCTTGCTCGCCTTGGGAGCTGCATTGCCACCATCCTTAGAAGAAACAATTTGATGAGTCTCAGCTCTTGGAGTAAAAGAATTTGCATCAGCGTTGAGTGTCTGTGTTGCCTGTTGTCCTTTATCGAAGTAGGAATTCATTCCATCGGACCGATGAGTCACATCACTTTTGACACGATGCACACTAGAACCTTTAAGCACTTTCACTTTTGCCGCAGTTGCAGCAATTTCCATTCGCAACTCAAAATCCTCTTTCTGTTTCCTTAAGTTCTGTTCCTTTTCTTCAATTGCATGTTTTTCCTTCATTAAATTTTGACGAACCAACAAAGATGCAATATCGGCCTCTGCCTTAATGCGGGCCGAAGAAGTTGTTGATGTAGTTGAACGTCTTGAGGAAGAACTACGTTGACTTGATCCTTTACTTCCAACATTAGAAATACTGTCGCTTGGGTTTATATCATCTTTATTATGCATGGAAGTTTGAGACATATTCTGGTTTTTTGAATCATTTGAAGGGCATTCAACTGTTTTCAACTGTTGATCCTGGTTATCATCACTTGACTTCTCAATTCCATTGATCCATTGTGTTGTCTCTTTTATAAATGCATCACTGTGTTTATAAATGATTGAGAACCACTCATTTTGTTTGATTTGCTCGTCAATAGGCAATAATGGGATCACTGAATCATGCAGCTTGACGGTCTCTTTAAAAGTTTGCACCAAAGTTTCAAGTTCAGACTGTACGGCTGAAACGTTCTCATTTTTCAGCAGGAGTTCTTTGATGGCTGGAATAGAACTTTTAATCACGTTTACATTTCTTTTTCGTTCTTTCTGAAGTTGCTCAAGTTTATAAGCCAAAGCCTTTGCTGTGAGTTGAACTTTTCTTTTACATGTGTCCTGTTCAGGTTCGACATCCGTGCCCGTTTCAATTTCACTCATGATTGAAGCACGCGCACCTCAGCGCGTCTAAATACGTCACACTTAGACGCTTCCCAAAACAAGCCAACACAATCCAAAACAACACATATCATCGGATATGTCTCACAACTCCAAAAGATTCGCAAAAGCCCAGCAGTCTAAACAACGATTCATCAAACACGCCAAACAGAGCTGCATCAATCGCAACCAAACTACAAACTGCCAAACCGTTTCAAATCATCCGCGAACACAAGCAAAGACGTAACAACACAATGTCCTACCAGTTCAACGGCAGCGAACGTATCTGGAGACGTCGGTCCTGTTGATTTGAATGTCCAATTGTGCGATGATTGTCAGCAGAAAACATATCCAAAGAGGTCGGTCCTGTTGCATTAAAAGTCCAATGTGCAATAATCCTTCTCATTAAAACAATCGAGCGGGGCGAATCTCCGTCAGTCAGCGCTGCGCTTCCTTTCCGTCCAGTCAAAGCGCGACAGCCTTTCCTTGAATCCAAAGTCGATGCGTTCACGTTCTCAAACAAACAATTTTGTTGACTAACTTGTAGCGGCACATAAAAACAATCCAAAGACCGCTAAGGAGCTGAGTGGAGGAATAACTTATGTGACGCGTTTTTCTTTGAAGCTTGCATGTTGTTTTATTTTGTTCAGGTTTGCACGTTCAACAAAATATGTGCTCCAGCACTCACCCCCATTCTTCCATCCAAACACACACACACAACAGGTGTTTTAACCCCACTTAATTAATGACACACCCCTTATCATTTGGTCACATGACTTTCCCGTTATATGGCTCCTACACCGAACCTAGTCTACTACACTCTCCTAATACTCTAATGAGAGTTAGTTGACATGTACTGTAGTTGAAAAGTTAGTTATAGTTAGTGGAATGTCTAAAGTGGACTATCAAAATAAAGTGTAACCTAAAGTTGCAGCATCATCTGACTGAGAAATACTTTATATAGATCAAAGCAACTCGTACACCTTTAAATGCATGAGCCAATTTTGCAAGTCTTCTTAAATTGATATCACATAAACTGATGCATTCATATTGGCTTTTATAACAATTGACTTCCTAAAATGCATTTTAGGAGCAAAACACCAACCAGGGTGAATATGTACAAGCTTTTTTTTTTTGCTGGATTTTCTTATGGATTTCTGTACGACTTCATTATTTTTTTCTCACAGCCATCAATATAACCTCATGCAAAGTCCATCATGTTAATTCATAGATGCTCTGCTGTGTGCCGATCTTTCATAGAGTCCCTTTTATAAATTATTCAATATCAATTTATTTTACATAAGCGCCATAGCGTCTTATTCTGAGCTCTGATATGGACTGATCTTGTATCCCCTGGAGACTTCATAAAAAGTTAATGTGTTGTATTTCTCTCGCCCTGCAGACTTGCCAAAAAATCTTGGTTTGGTAACTTCATCAACCTAGAGAAAGAAGAACAGATCTTCGTGGTTATTAAGGACAAGCCGCTGAGCTCGATAAAAGCCGACATCGTCCACGCCTTTCTCTCGGTAAGCAATCTGTTTCGCACGGCTCCAATCCCGCTTCGTTCCAGTGTTGTGAACGACGGCTATGAATATTTGAATACATGCTTCTACGTTCTCTCTATCAGATCGAAAGACTTTCCTCGTCGCAGCAGTTTTGATAGGCTTGGCCGGAAGCCTGTGTTTTTACGTTCGCAAACACCTTTCTGATTTGTGTTTCATTTCTGTAAAATGCTAGTGTGTGATGTTTCCATCCTTCCCTGTGGCTGCCTCTTTCATTAGAGGTCAATGGAAAATCAACGCTGGGCATGAATCATTAGCATATAGATGTTGTGCCTCGAGAGGTTTGTGGAAAAGGGAAAGGAGTTTAGTGTGTCATTTAGACCGGCAAGTGGTTTAAATGTCGGTTTAAAAACTTGCTTGTCATGGTTAGTGATGTTTTCCTCACCTTCGGGCTACACGAACGTTATAAATAGTCACAAGTTTCCATAGAGGTTCCTCGTAGGTGCTTCCAAATATGTAAGAGCTAATCGAGCTTTCTCCTCCCTCAGATACCCAGCCTCAGTCACAGCGTCGTCTCGCAGACGAGTTTTCGGGCCGAGTACAAATCCACAGCCGGTCCCACCGTCTTCCAAAAGCCTGTTAAGTTTCAGGTTGACATCACGTACACCGAGAGCACCGTGACCACCAAGGAGAACGGCATCTATTCAGTCACCTTTACTCTGCTCTCAGGTAAACACCGCAACTGCAATCAGCATCACCAATCATCAAGCCCGTAGATCACGAGTGTAGCTTGAAAACACGGAAATAGCTGTGGAAAAACCTTTTTTTCAATCTTATTTGGGATAATCACGTTAAATTTGTCAGAATAACCCGCAACCGTATTTTTTACAAGGAAACCAATCCCTAGTAGAGCACAGATTGGGTCAATTTGGCAGCCATGGTTGGATGATAAAAGCTAAAAAAAAAATATATCGATATTTTTCTGCCTTTTGACGATCAGTATGCATCTCGATATTGATCAATTTGCTCTGAAATGGCTTATTTAGGGTATTTTTTTCAGTCATATTAACCATAATTTTGACTGAAAAGCCTTTGTTGCCAAATAGATTCAAAATTTTTCATTTAAGAAGTTATAAATATATATAACATTTCTATTCACCAATACATTGTTATTATACAAGAAGGTTAAATTCTGTTTATTACTCAAACATCCAGTGTGGCCCATGCCGTTGTCCACCTAGCCGAGATAAGACGGGCCGCAAGTAGTTTTACAATAAATTCCTGTCAGATTCCTAAAAGGCCTTCAAGAGCTCATGGTCCTAATTTAGATTGTTCTGTCTTTATGTATTTCTCCTTTTACTATGGTGCAAACATGACTTGTCAACTAATCCGTCTTAAGGAAACCCCGCCCCAACTTCCAGTTCAACAAGAAAATGTCAACAGACTCTTTTCGTTTCACATGTGACCTCACTTCATTGTAGGTCCAAGTCGGCGCTTTAAGCGGGTGGTAGAGACGATTCAGGCGCAATTGTTAAGCACACACGACCAGCCGGGGGTCCAACAGCTGTCTGGTGAGTATAAATCCCCTGTCCCTTCCCCCGCCCCGAGCCCCATGTTCCCGCTCACATGCCTGTTTATAGCTCTCCTTCATCACGCATGCCCCCGCACCCCTCGACCGCAGCACAGCATCACAGTATTCTCCACATGATCCCACCCTAAACCAACCCTGCAGACGCTAGAAGAGACGGGGAGTTGTCCAGGTCTCTGTGATTCCCTTCGGTCACACCGATGCTCCCATTTCTCAGGCGGGATTAGCGGTAGCGTTCCCTTCTCCAAACCTGGGCACCTCAGCTTCATGATTTCTAGCTTTGGGAGACTGTGTCCTATTTGGGTGATAGATTTGGGCTGGTAATATGAAGGTTTCTTGTACGGTTTCAGTTCGGGATAACCCCAAAACGAAAGTCTTGCTTTGTCCCCATCAGTTTTATCAGACAGCTATTGTGCAAAACCAAACATAACACAAAAGACACAAATCAGGGACATTACAATAAAAATATCAAGTTTTGGGACAATATTTTTCAGTGTATACCTCAAACTATTCAGAGTTTCAAGGATGAACGGCTGATTATGTGGTTTTATCAGAGGAAAAAAGAAAAGAAAGCCACTTTTTTCATCCTATTCTTCATTTGCATGTCCTCTTTTCTTGACACATGATGATATTTGACTGTGTCCCAACCATATCCCTGATAACAGCTCCACCTACTGGTCTGATAGATGAACCACAACATCTTATAGACAAAACCAATATAACCCAACTAGATTTGATCAAATGCACACCAACACAGATTTTCCAGTATTGAAACAATATTATTTCTGCCAATGGACCTCCAAAGATATTTAGTTACTGTATATTTAGCAACTTTGATACTTTTCCTGTTATTTGTTCTAAAAGTCAAGTCAGCCTTGCAATGATAAGAGGAAAATAATGCAATAAAGTTTGTTTCTAGAATAGCATCACAGTCCATCTTAAGTACACTGCAAAAAATGCTTTTCTTACTTAGTATTTTGTTCTTGTTTCTAGTTCAAATATCTAAAAATTCTTAAATCAAGATGCATTTACTAGACGAGTAAAATGCCATAATTATTATGTCTTGTTTTCTGGGTAAATAAATAAAAATTAAGTGAATTGTTGCTCAAAAAAAGCAAAAATATCTGCAAATGGGGTAAGAATGTTTTATTATTATTAAGAAAAATAAATCCCCCCCCCTCAGAAAACAAGATATAATATCGTTTTACTCCTCTAGTAAAAGCATCTTGATTTAAGAATGTTTAGATATATGGATTTAGATATACTAAATAAGAAAAGCAATTTTTGCAGTGTAAGTAATGGTTCATTTTTGTTGTAAAAAAGTTATTAATTTAGTTCATTTATATTAATTTAGTTCTACACTCAAATGTGGTCTGTACATGACTAAAAAAGTTTTTTTTTAAATACATAAATAAAACATTTATAATAAGTTTCTCATGTTAACCAAGGCTGCATTTATTTGATCAAAAACATAGGGTGAAAAACAGTAATATTACAATTTAAAATAATTGTTTTCTATTTTTAATATATTTTTGAAATCAAATTTAATCCTGTGACGATCCTTCAGAAGATTTTGATCTAAAAATGCTAGATTTTTAAGCATTTTTTGCTAATGGTATTACATGTACACATGTTAGTTCTAACTTCTATATAGTATATGACAAGAGGGTGAAGTAGTCAGCAACAGGAAGACATTGCAGACCATCTCAAGAGAGTAGATCCTCCCTTTTTCTCCTCCTGTCGTCCTTCTCTGTTCTCTTTCACCGTCTATCTCTCTTTCTCCTTCCCTTTCACTCAAACATGTCACATTCATTGCTCTTCACGTCTCATTCAGCGCTGTATGACTCACTGTGGTTTGAACGCACTACGGCACCGCACAGATGAATGGCACACACTCACTGCAGTCAGATTGCACGTACCGGTCCAAAAATAAACATTAATAAATCAACTAAAATCACTGATTTAATTATGTTGTTTTGTGGAGGAGGCTGTGGTTTTCTGTGTTTATGAAAATGACTAGGCCTAACCCCCTAATGTTCTTTAGTTTCATAAAACTATTTTTATTCCAAACAAGCATAATCATCCACACAAACTTGTCTAATAACCACCGAACCGCAGTCTTCTCGCCGCTAATGTGGTCTAGATGAAGACATCAGGCCCCATGCTTGTTAATGGGAAATTGCTCATTTGCTTCACTTGGGCATGATGAAGAGCACACACAGCAAATTTAATGTGCTAATGCGCTGATCCGATTTATAAACCAAAAATTTTTTAACTTTTTTTAAGGCTGCTCTTATTTGCGAAAGTTTTGTTTGGTGTCAACACACGTTTCTCTCTCTCACATGTATCCAGAGAACTCAAAAACTGGTAGAGTCGCAAAGTCAAAGTGTGGTAAGACTCTTTACGGCTTGTGTGTTAAATACACCAAATTGCACCACAATTACAGTGGACAGAAAGAGTATTGAAACACTTAACACTTAAAAATGTGTGAATGTCTTTGCTTTAGCACAAATCAATCCAATTGGAATTTACACATTTTTTTTGGTGAAATGTTTTGCTTGAAAAGCATGCTTGTGCTATCATTCTTTAAAATAAAAGCCACTTGCTTTCATCAAATTCAACACATTCAAAGAGATATTTCCATTATGCTGTAATTATGATAAAATTGCTTGTTTTCAAACTGTTTTTATTAACAGAAACTGTGAGTAGTGAGTAGGAAAGAAGTATGATCACAGTTTCAATCTCGATTTTATGTGTTTTTTTATAAAAATTTTTAATGTAGATTATCAAAACACAGCTTTTTATTATCTTAATATATTAATAACAATGTATTGAGTGAAATACTTTTAAGTCATGCAGCAGTTTGCCGAGGCTGGCTGAGATCCATCCGTGACATTCAGACAGTTTAAGTAAGACTTAAAGGGTAGTTCACTCAACAATTAAGATTCTGTCACCAATGTGTGTTTCCATCCAAAGTTGTGAATATAACTTATGCACAAAATCATCACTACCTGGGAAATTGGTGCAAAATTTGCTGTGGCTCTTTGTCCTTCATCATAAATGACATAAATGCGCAGACGAAACGCAGTAAACACGGCCCTGATATCTTGCGTTCGGATGATGGTTTTTGGGAAGGCAATTGCTTGAGACGCTTCTGAAAGGTCCTGTTATCACATCGTTCTGATGACAGCCTTTGTCAGCATTTCAGAATGATCAAACCAACATTTGAGATGCTGTGCACTGGTTAGTCCATTTATACAATCACATCCACTGTTGAGGCAAAGTCACGTGAGCTTTTTGTTGAGCCACGAGGGATTTATTCGGTAAATGTTTTTCCATTGTAGTTTGTGCGTGTGACTTCTTATCGGGAAAAAAAAGGGTTCTCCTCAATTAAGCGCATAAGGGTTTTTAATGCAAGTTTTTGCGCATCTTGCCGTTTCCATTCAGCGTTTTTTTTTATGCAATTACCCAAAATGCGCATACAAATTGGTGGATGGAAATTGGACAGAATTGTCATGTTTGGGTGAACTATCCCTTTAAGTATCCGAAAGGTTTTTGGGGCCACTGAATTACTTTATTATGCACACTACATTTTTACTTATTAAACCTGCTATAACCACAACACTTGTAATCACGCATGTACTGTATTACGTCCAATTTAAAGTGCGCCCAGCCCCATAAATACCCTTTCACATGTAACGTGATTGAATCAGTAAGTGCAGCACAATTTTATTTTGTTTTCTTTAAGTTTTGTGTGCACTTAAAACACTAAGATGTGCACAACAGAAACTGGCAGTCACAATACATACTTAGTGTGTGTGTGTGTGTGTGGCTTACAAACCTGGTCTTAGTTTCTTGGCTATGTGCGCCAAACAGACGAGGCTATACATATGTACACCAGAGGCTCTGATGATGTTCAAATGAACCCTACACCACTGACAGTGTGCCAGTTTGTGTAATTATGGTTGCATGTGTAGTCATGAGTTTGGAAGAATCTGAAGTCAAGTACACTAAAGGGGGTTTTCTCATGCAGTCAGAGATGGCTGAAGGCTAGTCTGAGCCAGACCGTCTGGTGCATATTACACACAAATGCCAAGAACTTTTGAAAAAAGCCGCTTACAGTCGCCAGAATCGCCAGAATTCATGAATCAGGATGCACAGGTTTTTAGTAGCCTGTCGAGAAACTAAAAGTTGACACAAAGTCTGCTAGAATAAGTGAAAGAACGAGTTACTGCATTTGCAGTAGTGCAAAGTTTGTGAGGTTTTTGTAATTTATTTTATGTTGTTAGTTAATTATTAGCTTGTTTAAATAATTGCTCAGTAGGCTCTATACGGAAAAGGTTTGTAGACATTGTAGTCTTTCTATCCATCAAAAAATATTTTTCATTAACATAATTACAGAATATACAGCGTTGCTTCATGGTGATATCTTGTTGAATATGGTGTATAATTGAACCGGACAGATGACACTTCATAGGCTTATGTGACTGAGAAGTGAGCAGAATAAAGATTAAAGGGTACGATCTACCCATGTGTGGGTTTCCTGACTGATCTATGTGTCATTCTTTCTGCAGTGACAGAGTGTACAGATGACACATCGCTTCACTCATTACTTTAGAGCCTTTTCTAATTATCCAGCCTCTCTCATGTTGGCTGTATAAAGCCATGTGTGCCCATGTGCTTCACCCCAACCAGAAAATCCAGCTAAAACCATCTTCAAAGTCAACATGAAGTTGAACCCAACCCTATTTACTGTCTTAATACATGTTCCTGGTCTTATTGCAGATGATTTTCAGTGCTCATTACTGCAAAGAAAAAACAAACGTTGATCTTTTGGAAAAGTGTAATAACTTACTTAAAGAGATTGTTCACTTAAAAATGAAAATTCTGTCATCATTTACTCACCATCAAGTTGTTTCAAACCTGTATGCATTTCTTTCTTCTGCTGAACACACAAAAAGATATTTCGGAGAATGCCGGTAACCAGACAGTTGACGGACCCCATTGCCTTCCATAGTATTTTTTTCCCTACTATGGAAGTCAATGGGATACATCAACTGTTACCGGCATTCTCCAAAATATCTTCTTGTGTGTTCAGCAGAAGAAAGATATTCAAACAGGTTTGAAACAACTTGATGGTGAGTAAATGATGACAGAATTTACATTTTTAAGTGAACAATCTCTTTAAGCAACTTGCCTTTTCACTGCCTTCACCTAGGCCAGGGGTCGGCAAGTTCGGTCCTAGAGAGCCGCTGTCCTGCTGAGTTTTGCTTCAACACAGAAAAAAACTCACCTGACTATAGCCTTAGTAATCCTGAAGACATTGATTAGATTACCTGGTTAAGGTTTGTTTGATTAGGGTTGGACCTAAATTCTGCAGGACAGCGGCTCTCTAGGACCGAACTTGCCTACCCCTGACCTAGGCCAAAAATAGTGTTAGCCAAAGCAGTTTATCTGTTTTAGGTACTGCGGTCTCACCAATAGTTAATGAGTTATTCAATTGCAGTTAATATTAAAGTATAGGGTACTTCAATAATAGCAAATTACAGCATATATAAAACATTTATATTACCATAAAGATGCTCTTGGGATGAACTTAACCTCAAGGTGAAAAGGGCTCCTCAAAAGTTAGCTTCAACAATCAACTGCAACTGGACTCCATCCTAAACCTCACAGAGTTAAATCCCTGTTAAGGACAATTTGCTGATTCTTTTTTGCTCTAATATTCTGTGCGACTTGTATCTATGTCGTGGCAGAGGTAAAATGGGTTGCAAATGCTGATTCACGTTGACTTTAAGGTGGTAGTTCTGTTTGTGAACTCACAAACACAGTGGCTTGTCTCTAACTGGTCCAAGCTGATGTAGATGGTTGACCAGCTGTTGGGGACCTGGCTGACGTTACACCATCTTGGTCAAGGACGTTACTGGACAAAGCAGGTCATACCAGCTTAAGGTGGTGAAGTAAGATGGTTCATTTGGTTGACCAGCCAGAGGGAACCTAGTTGAATTTGGGCTAGAACATTTTTTGGCAGTCAATGCGATTTATCTCGTCCAAGATGGTCTACCAGCTCAGCTAGGCTCCCACCATCTGATAGTCCAGCTTATCAACCATCTAAACTACAACTAGTTATGTTGCTGTTGCTCAACTTGTAGACTATAAAGCTAGCAAGCCCATGGTCATTGGTACCGTTTCCAGGAAACACAGATACTGATAAAATATTGTAACTTGAATGTACTAACCAGCTTGGACCAGCTAATGGCTACCAGCTAGGTACAACCTTAAGCTGGTTTTAACTGGTTTAACCAGAGAAGCCTAATTTCTTGTACAGAATTTAAAAAGTTAGTGTGGCCCTCAAAGCTTCTCCAAGTCGTAGTCTTCTTCCCTAAGTCGTAGTCTTCTTCCCTATCCTATCTCTTTTCCCCTTTCTGTCCATTTCTCCTTGTGCGAACCCATTGTTCATTTCTTTGTTCTCTCTTTTTTCCTTTTCTTCCTATCTGTGTACCTAGGCAGCCCATTGAGTAACTTCTTTGACGTAATTAAACAACTTTTTTCAGACGAGAAGAATGGCCAGGTGCCTCTTCCACCTGGCTCGCCCAACAGACACCCATCTAACGCCCGTCGCCACGACCCTCAGCCTAGTGACTCTAAATGCCCAGCGGGCAATCCCAGGGACAATGCCAAACTGGTGGCATCCTTTGGGATACAGGAGCAGCCCTAACACTTTACCAATCAAGCTTTTTCAAACGTACCTACATAAAAGCACTAAAATATGTCTTAGAGGTGATGGGATTTATATTTGGACAAACTTTTGTATGATGGAATGACGGTTTAAAAACAAGTTATGACACAAATCCAGACACATTTCCTCTGTCACCGTCTTTGCCATGTCCGTTTGCCAGCCCCTTCCCGAACCCCTGTTGTTTCTACCCCAGATGTTTTCATGTCTTTTACGTCTGCCTTCCCGTTTTCCTCACCTTTGTGACGGCTTGTCTTTGCTGCTAGGAATTATCCAGAAAACGTATTAAAACGCTGCCCCACTTCCCTGCACATCCTGTGACGGACATTTATTGACAGACGGCACTTTTCATGACGAACAAGCAGGTTACCAAGGAGATGGACACTTCATCCTTCGTCACACTCTTCCCTTCCCACTCTCCGGTCTCTCCACGCTTGACAAGGACTAAAACACAAATACACACACCGCCTGCCCTACCATCATATCAGCATCCTGTTAAAATAGTCGACTAGCCGGTGGGAACCGGCGTCTCCAACAGACTCTGTTCCAAAACTTGGTGAGCTGCCTCTAAGATACTGTCCCAGACATCCCACCTGTCCCAGAAGGTCCGGGTGTCGAATGATATTATATACAATATCCCGGAAATCGATCAAGCGACAGAGAAAGCCTGTTTCCATGTGGTATTAGATGCATTTTCAGTGGACCGATCACAAGTGGTCAGCCAAGACGCATTACCGTTACACCTGGGATTATCCAACCCGGTCTCACGGCAATTCGCACAAATTTTACGAGGCGGCTAATTCGTACGAATTCATACGAATGACCTACCCCTGACCCCACCCCTAAACCTACCCATCACTGGGGTTTAGACAAATCGTACGAATTAGCCACCTTTACAAATTGGTCGTAAGATAGCATTGGATATCCCACGTTTCAAATGCGTCTTCTGGACCACTTTGTGATTTTGTGGAGATCCTCTGCTCTTTTTTTCGTCACTCTCAACTACATCACTTTCACTTTCGGTGCACGGATAATCAACAAACCCGTGTTAGGCAGCTTATGAGAATGAATATAGTATAATATAATATTTTTTTATATTATGGTGGGTGTTTTACCATCTACCGGATATGAGTTTTTGCGGGGTGGGATGTCTGGATACCTCACTTTGATCACATTATAATGCAGTCCCTTACTGCAATGCAATAAACTTTGTACAAAAAAATAATTCAACATGGCGGGCTAAGCACTTTAATCAGTCTAATTAAAATAAGGACTATCTTACCCAATATTTATTTATGTATTTTTATGCACATTAGAGAATGGTGCTGATAGCATGTAGCAATATGCTAATGTCAAACTCTGTTGAAATCAATTGAACTGTGCTGTTGTGAGCTTAGCAAGTTGTTAACTATGAAGAGCGTTTCAAATAATTTGTTAGCTTAGCAACATGCTAATGGCAAACTCTGTTGAAATCAATTGAACTGTGTTGTTGTGAGCTTAGCAAGTTGTTAACTATGAAGAGCATTTCAAATAATTTGTTAGCTTAGCAACATGCTAATGGCAAACTCTACTGAAATCATTTATGAATGGAGTCTCACTTATGAGGTTACGATTCAGGAAACCATCAAAAGCCTGGTGCACACACTTTTGGCAATGATTTGGCCATCTAGGACACATTTTCAGGAGTTGTAAAAGAGTTATTTCATCATAAAAATGTGGAAAACCATCAGAAAAAATTAATGTGTGTATCGCTTTAGAAGGCAGTAGACCGCAAGGCAGCTCGCTAGGTCTGGAACAAATTCACACTCATAATACTAGACACAAACACACATTCACACAACTCTAGGATGTTTGCACTCAGATTCATAAAGACCATTGGAAAAAAAACTAAACCGGTCGAGAAGGAAAAGATGACTTTGAGAGCTTGTCTTGGGGATGTAGATGTTTTTTTTTTTCAAATTGTATCGTTTCAATTTGTGATCTTTTATTTATTTATGACTTTATGTTTGAAGAACATCACTTGATCTTAAATCATTGCTGCAAAAGGACTGAAACATGGTTTTCAGTGAGTTTGGGACTCGTGACGGGATGGGGTGGGGGGGGGGGGGGTAGTACTGAATGAATTCATCCTAATGAATGAATCTCTGTTGTACAGATTGAACATAATTATGTACAAATAAAATGTCTAGATGTGACACTAGCTTTAGTTCTGTTGTAGATTCAGATTTGAAATCTTGTGTTGTTAGTCTTTATTTAATTATTATTTAACCCTTGTATTTCTGTATTTATTACCTGATGGAACAATTTGTTTCATTTAATCGATTTGGTTAGACACTGAAATACAGTGTTTAATTATTTTCTTTTTTCTCTTTTTTTTCTGATAATTTCTCATGTTCGCTACCAGCAGATACAAAAAAAAAAAATGTTGAATACATTGTTGATATTTTTGTATTTTTTCTTTTGTTTTATCTCTGTCCTTATTTATTATCATCCAGTTATATATATACATATATATATATATATACATGAGAACTTGAATGTTATTTATTTATTTATGACAATAATGTGTTTGTTTGTATCAGGGCAACACAGTTTTGTTTGTTTAAAGAAACTTTCTAATGTCTTGATTTGTAAAAGTACCGTGGACTTTACGAATCTTTCTTTCCTAGCTTCAAAAGAGAACAAAATGGTATGTAAAAACAAACAAACCACAAAAAAGCTAATTTAACAGTAATTTAAGAATGTAGTTTAGCCTCTATGGGGAGGAAATGAACTTCTCGATATCAATGTCAGCTTCATATCATTGTGTGTGTACAATGGATGACAAAAAAAGCTGTTCTTGGATCAGTTCTACTGTAAATATAATGTTGTGGCCTACGGGAAAGTCGAAGGCCGTTCCTGCTCTTTGCTTTTGACTTGTATTGCTGTGTGCATGCACGCATTTTCTTTGCATGGCTTTAACGTAACTATTCTCAAAAATCGCACTATTTTCTCAGATCTGCAATCTTTTAATGGGAAAAAAACAACACCTGCCATCACCTTTAACCTCTGTTAGTCTCTCTGCGATTTTTTTTGTTCTCTTTCTGTTTTCCTGTCATGTTTTCTACTACACGCTGTAAGCGAGCGACACAACGCAGCTTTTGCTCGCTGGCAGTGTCTATGTGGTATCTGTTTATAAAATGCTTCCTTTTGTCTGTATGTACCTCGACCAGGAAAGATTTGGATGTTCACGGCCCCCTTTTTACAGACAGCTGGTTTAAATGAAACAAAAATAAAGCAATACCTGTTGTGAACTTTCCTATTTTATACAGTTATGAAGCAAAACTTAAATGACAAAATAAAATAAAATTGTCCATGCAGAGCAGGAACATGCGTTTAAAGTGTAAAAATCCCCTTGTATCATAACTGTGAGCAATTTCAGAGATAAAAATGAAACAATAAACTGATTCACTTAATAGGATGATACTAGCGAGTGTTCATGGTTGTATGTTACTGAGTGGGCGAGTGTTTATCAGTCAAACAATGCCCATGACTGATGTAGGCTAGGCCTATACAAAATTACTGTGCATACATGCAAATTTGCTGAAATACAATTTTATGATTCAAGGAACTAATTTATTTTCTGATTAAAGCCATCTACTTCAGTTTAACATTTTAGATAGCCTATTATTTTCATTATCTATTTCAATAAAATATCTATTTTTATTTTGTTAAAACGTTTGTGATATAAATGTTCAGTCTGTCATTATAGTTATACGTTTAATAACATCGACATTACATCAATACTGTTGTGCTTTATTTACTTTTATACAACAACTAGTCCTTAAATTTGATTGGCCGAGTGCGTGCGTTTGAGGAGTATGGGGAGGCTGCAGACCTGGAGCCGGTAGATATAGGACCCAAACAGTTTTACGCCCCTGGCAGTTTTACGCCCCTGTTGTTCCTGATGCGTCCAGTAGGGGGAGACTGTACAACGACACGAATTGAGGTATGTTTTAATCTTTTTTTAAATTAATTAATTAATTTATTTATTTTGTATTGCAAATGAAAGGATACAGACATTAACAGTGAGAAGAGGGAAAAAAAAAAAAAAAAAAAAAAAAACAAGGGGGGTATACGGACATCAGAAGAGATTGAATTAGGCTACACAAATCAATACAATATTACATTTTGTCAATAAAAAATGAAAGGTTCTTTACAACAGACTCAAGGATATTATTTGTTTTAGAAACCTTTGAGTTTAAAGGTTTTGACATTGGATGGTTCTGTCTTTATGCAGATGAAACTTCCAGAATTTACCAAAAAGTTCAGGACGATCTGGCTTAAATTTATCATAATCTTACCACGTATGTAGGACACTGTTTTGTAGCTGTATGACGACCAATAGAGAATAGTACAGCAGATATTAAATCGAGGATCCATATGATTACACGGTACTGTATGTCTAATGGTCTAAATATGGTTAATATCTAAATGTAACTTTATATAAATTCACAACAACATATTTCACTTAGTCTCCATATAAAAACATACGGTGAATAGGCCTATAACTGCAGTAGGTCATATCATTACTTGTCATAACACGTAGTTGATCCAACTATGTGTATTTTTAATTTTTCAATTCACAAAAACAAAAGTCTTCTGTAGGCTGAGTGAAGAGAGTGAACACCGACTGAATATCTGCATCTATTTTTCTATTTTAATCCGTGCAGATCTACACTGTAGCGTTTATATTTAAATGAACAAAAAACACAAAATTGTCAAGTCTATGGACGGGTTATTAATGTGTTAGCGTCGATTTATTGATGTTATTTCGCAGTATATCCCCCTACTGGACGCATCAGGAACAACAGGGGCGTAAAACTGTTTGGGTCCTATATCTACCGGCTCCAGGTCTGCAGCCTCCCCATATAGCGTTTGAGCGCTGCTGCTGATAGAAGCACTGGGACTTTTTTCACCGTTTGTATCCCTCCGCTGTTATCGTGTTGCAGTTACAGACAGATTCGACGTTGTGAAATGCAGTGAAAGGTATCTTTTCTATGTTAATCAGAGTGTTTGTCCTAACCAGCCGCGACATTAAAATGATTTAATTTGAGATAAGAGCTTAGCTTCTTTCCACGGGTTGCCATCTCGTAATTACGGTTACGACATGGGGTGAATGCAGCATAAGCTCATTGTTTTGGTTCAGGAGAAACTGTGGTTTGTTTGTGGCGCTCGGTGACTGACGTCTGTCTACAACTGGCGATGCTCTGGCCGTCTGCTGCGTTTCTGGGGATGTTTATTCCTGGCCACTTCATGCGTTTTCTCAGATCGGATAGCTTTCTGATTTATCAAAACTATTCCTGCTCACATAGGCCTAAATGTGTTTTTGCAAAACGGGTATAAATCCGATCTTCATTTCCCGCGCTGCAGATTTAATGGATTTAATGTCACCGAAAGCAACAGATATGAGCTGCATTTTATTGATCATCAGCTAACGTTTCAAAATCAAAGACTGCAATAAGAGAGAGCGGCAGCCCTGGTAAGATCATTTCGTTTCTTTACTTTTAATGAAGATTATTATTATTGTGTGTTAAAGCGTCTGCGACTTACTTTCACTTTGATTTGCGATAGTTTGCACGTTGGCTTGACGCTTGATGAATAGATGCGCACCGTCATATCTGACTATAACATATAGAGAGCCTAAGTCCCGCCCCTCCGCTTCCGGCTCATGGGACCTTATTTCGGAAAAAATATGTATGGAAGTCAATGGCGAGAGATAACTTATCTTTTTATTCCGTCTGAACTGTCCCCTGAACTACACATATGATGTTTGTCAATTTAAAAGGTAAATATGAAAGTCAAGAAAGTCGCAGTTTGTCATAAAACAGAAGAGTAACGTTTAGTTGTATGTGAAAATCGCTCGATGAACTACATCTCTCGTCTCGCACTATGTAGCCTACGTCACAAGATCCGTTGCTCGTATGTGTGTATTCTGGCTCAAAACACGAGTCAGGCATGACGGCGTAACGTTAGGATTATAATGTAAGACTATAGAAAAAATGACAGACGTTAGCTTCAGTAAAGTTAGCTTCATTCATTGAGAGTAAAGGTATGACGTCGCATGTGCGCCTTCTGGGTTTGTAGTCTTTGTAATTACGTATTTTCACAGTCTTATACCTCAACAGTTTTACATCAAACTGCGACTTTCTTGACTTTAAAATGTATCTTTTAAATTGACAAACATCATATGTGTAATTCAGGGCACAATTCAAACGAGATCAAAATATTTGTTGTCTCTCGCCATTGACTACCATACAATATTTTTCCGAAATAAGGTCCCATGGTGGTCGACCGGAAGGGGAGGGACTTAGGCTCTCTATATAGCCGTAACACGCTTTCAAAATAACACGCTTTTTTTAAATAAAAAATCTAATCATAGACTGTAAAAAAATGCGCTACACATGCCACTTTAAAAACCGGATAGTTTATTTGTAGTTCGATTACGGATATTTCACGTCATGTTCGAATGCATATTCGAATATCGAATAAAAAGTGACATCCCTAATAGCCTCACAGAACGATCTGATGACGTGTGATGTCTGTGGAGGGATGGAGAATGGAGATACTTTCACAGGATAACCGGCAGGTAAGACAATGCATTTAGACCGAATGCAATGACAGGATGAATTATTTTGTTGTTGTTGCTCTTGCGACTACCACAGAAGATATATGTACATTTTGTTAAACATTTACACCACTTTTATTATTGATTGATATCAGGATGTGAAGAGAGTTTCACCCAGTATAACAAAAAGTTTAACTTTAATGATGTATTTTGTAGATTTTTTTAGATGTTATATTTTGACTTTTTATTAATTTGAGGTTAAAAATTGTCTACATAATATGTATATAGAAGCTTGTGCCGTCACTAAAAAAAAAAAAAAAAAAAAGGTAATTGCCATTTTGTTTTCGCAAGTGGGAGTTTAGGCCTATATCTCACAATTATGACCTTTTTTTCTCCGAATTGTGTGACAAAGTCAGAATTGCGAGATGTAAACTCTCAATTTTGAAGAAAAAAGTCAGAATTGTGAGATAAAAAGTCGCAAATATCTTTTAAATCATTTTAGTCCGTGGCGGAAACAAGCTTCCATAACTTAAAGCTAATATATCGTAGTAATATTTAGTTTGCTGTGTTATGACAGTTGTGTTGGATTTATACTGATGCAGCGTCATGCAAAATGCTTACCAGAAATGTGTCATCAGTTGCTAGAAATATGCTGAACACACAACCACTTGTCATGTGATCTCATGAAAAGACCCACTTTAAGACTGATACCATAAATCAGTTTTTATTAGGCTACTGATAGGACTGGAGTCTACATCTCTTCATGTAAGTGAACATAAAAGGTTCTGTTCATTTTCGTGGTAGGCTACTTGTAAAATTATTGAGCGCACCGTTTGGTATTTCTGTGACAGTCTCACACACACCCCTGCAGTTTTATTCCCTTATTAATTCCCAGTGTGTGTGAATTCCCAGTTTGGAAAGTGTTTTGTATATTTTCATCAGTACTTGTAGGTGTTTCTGTCAAGCCTGGTAAGTTGACCTCACTGTTTTCCTCCTTCATTGATTGCACACTGAAGTTATGAGTCAGAAAGCAGTTTGCAGTGCTCTCAATGACCAGAAGGTGGCAGCACAGTCTCATTTTTAAATTAGACTTTAAAGTGTTTGCCAGCTTAACATACATTACTTAAAGGGGTCATGACATGAGAAACCAAATTTGCCTTGATCTTTTGGTATATAAGAGGTCTTTGTACCATTAAAACGTCCTGCAAGTTTCATAGCTTAAGACTTCCTCCCCATTATAAACGAATCATTTATTTAATCAAGCTCTAAATACAGCTCGTTCTGAAACCATGGTAAGAAGTGACGTCACGGTACGAAGTGACGTACCAGCGTTTGCATATGACCGCCTCCGCCAAAAGACAACTACGCTTTAAGCGCAAGACAACTACGCTCACTTCGTATCGTTGTCGCGCCCGCGCGCCGCGCGCCTCACAAGTGTTCAGTCGACGGACAGCGAGTGGGTCTGTGTACAGGGAGATTACGACGCCGCAGATGTGCTGTTCCTGGCTGTGGACAAACTACATCTTTGAATACGCTGCGAAAGATCCAGTCGTCAGGGAAAAATGGATGCACTTTATTTTTTGCGGACGTCTCAGTCACGGCAGTGTTAGTTTAAGCGTTTGTTCTATACAAGGATGACTGTTTTGAGCTTTGCCAGAAAACTGTTGCTCAAAGATAAGTCCGTGCCGTCTATTCTGGGCTCAACAACGACGACGCAAACTGTAAGTAATGTATTTAAAACTTTAAACTACTTTTTAAATACGCTGAAAGATCCAGTCGTCAGGGAAAAATGGATGCACTTTATTTTTTGCGGACGTCCCAGTCACGGCAGTGTTCTATAACTTACATTTAAGGATGACTGTTTTGAGGAAAAAATCCCAATATGATGCTTGGCTTTGCCAGAAAACTGTTGCTCAAAGATAAGTCCGTGCCGACTATTCTGGGCTCAATACGACGACGCAAACTTACTTTTTACCATGGCTAATATAAACACATTTGTATAAGAGAATCTTGAAAATATGTCGCATTTCTAGTAGGCCTACATGTGATAGAAAATTAAAAATGTTGCCTTTATCAATGCTGCATCTTCAAAGATGGCCTGTCTGTGCATGCATTTTTGTCCGTGGTACACCCTATCATTTCATTGGAATTAGTTAAATAATGTTAAACTGTTAGCAAATGAAGCTATAGGATAATTATGCAACAATAATCCGTTTTCAAGTGTCTCGGGTTAATTTTTTTTTATTAATTCAAAATAGTTTCACTTTCCATGTGGACACGGGCTGATCCAGTCTTCGTTGTTGTGGTGATGGTTCATTTTCCTCTGATTCCGGCTCAAACATAATAAGGTTTTATCATTGCAAGAGCTGAGTCATCGCTTCGCATGCATCAGCCGCTATTAAACAGTTGCGCCGAATCCGCAAATGTTCAGGCTGGGGGCGTTAATAATTGATGCATAGGCACTGACGTTAGCCAATCATAACAGTGGGCGTTAACACTGAACTCTTAAAGGGGAAACACCCCCAAAACAGACTGTGTGAATCAGAGGATGAGAAACAGGGTGGGAAAAGGTCATAAATCACTAAATTTTAAAAGTTTTTTGTAAAAAAAACTATAGTAATACTATAATTGCACCTAAGGGAACATAATAATAAAATAAAAAAAACCATGTCATGACCCCTTTAATTTATGTTTTGTAGGTAGACTTGACTATATTATTAAAACAAACCATTAAAACTATTATATATGTACACACACAAGACTGCAATGAACCCATTGTAATATTTGCATACTTAATTGTAGTCTTCTGTTGTGGTTTGGATACAATTTTAGACATGTTTTTTTATATATATAACTTTATTTACTTGGCATGAAACAAGATAAAATAGCAACTTAAATAATCTCACATCTTTAAATAGAACATGTCCTTGTCTTTCTCCATCACAAGATTCATCTATAATAGCTTAAAATAAAACAATTATGAAGGGATAAAAAGATACGCTCCTGTCCTCCCACTTTCGCCAAACTCTGTACAACACGGCGTGATTTAGGAGTGGGAAAACTGTTGTCCACAATCTTAACATACTTTAGTTCGATAGCTTTAGCCACTCAAACGCTGCAGCATTTAATGTCAAGCTTGTGTCCATTAAATGATTATTTTTTAGAATTCATGAAACTGTCCACAAAGCTCAACTTCAGTCAGTCCGTCTTTTTTTTCCAACAGCATTTCCTTTTCATATTTCCTCAGGCTTTCCATATAGTCTTACACATTCATGTCCTTTCTTCTTTGTGTATTTCCTTCTATTTTTCCGTATTTTCTTTCACACACGAGAAGTCACTAGCAGTGAGCGTAGTCTGCGCGCTAACGTTGCCTCGAGCTCGTCCAGGAGCGAGTCTTTCCCAGATCCGCCTCGTGTCCCGGATCCCAGGATCAGCGCCCGGAAGGCTTCCCTCTCCAACAGACCGGCCATGTTCTGCAGGAAGAAACCTTCACAGTGTGTGCTGAGCTCCACTGCACCGTGAGCCTGGGGGAATAAAGAAATAGCATTCGGTAAGAATTATTAAATTGTCATTTTTTAAAAAAAAAGTAAATATTAGTCAAATTGACCATATTGTCATGTTTTGTTTTTGTCATAGGGCTGTGAAAAGATTAATCGCAATCAATTGAAAAGTTTGTGTTTACATAATATACTGTGTATAATTTTTTGTATTAATTATATAAATACACACACATGCATGTATACATTTAATAAATATTTGCATGTATATACTGTGTGTGTGTATATATATATATATATATATAAATTAAAATATTAACCACTTATCAAGCGCACCCCCTTTTTTTAATAGACATTAAAATGCACATGCCGAACTTAAATGGTTGTAATTCAAGAATGCTTTGGAATATAGATGTAAGATTGGTCTTGTTTTTAAGAAGACATTTGGCAGATTTCTGTAGAAGTGAAATAAATTAAGAAAGTTAAACAGAAAAAAAGTTTGAGTTTATGAAAATGTACAACGTTAAACATTTAATTATTCATATTTTATATAAAATATATATTTTCAAAACCTGGTGGACTCTAAAACTGCAAAAAAAACCAAAGGCAAAAATCTGAACAAGTTTTAGGTTGATAAAAATTTTAGGTTGATATCTCAAAAAATAAGCGTTCAGTGAGATTTAGTTTGGGCGCAGTACCACACTTCTCCACTAGTGGACATTACTGCCCATATAACGGCGCCTCCATCTCCATATGTTGTTTGAGTGATCTGAACCATTATTTTTACAATTTTCATGCAATTTATGAAGTAGACATCCTATTCAGAAGTAGTGTTGGAAGTTTTGAAAATGAATTCAACCTCTAAGAAACATAAAAAGATCACGTATGTGCATTATAGCTCGCTGACACATCACTAATGCTGAATCTATCATTTTTTTTCTTTATATTTAAAACATTTTCAGACCTTTTTTTCTAAAAGAATTGAATGGATGCTATCTTTTGAACTCTTGGCATGAAAACAAACTGAGGTTTCTACCATTCTTTCATGATTTTTCATGTTCATCACTATTTCAAAATAAAGGTCTGAACACGCCTTAGGAGTATGAACATATTCTTGTTGCAAATTGATACATTACGGCTCCTGTGTAATATATTTTAAAAATCAGTCACCAAAAATTAAACCTAGAGATTGTAAGCTTTCAAATGACATATAGTTTGTCAAGATTGGTTTAGGTTTAGTATAGGATATTACTATTTTAAATATATAATGGCCGGTGCCAATATAAGGGGTTAAATAAATACATAATTATACACATGTAAACTCAAACTTTTATTTTGGATGCAATTAATAGTTTCACAACCCTTTGTCATTATCATGGTACAACATTGTAGAATGTCATAATACCACCAAAACACTTCTTACTCGTTACAAAGGAAAGGTTTGGTCAGTTTTACATTCAACATTATTCAGAATCTTTTTGATGGCATGTGTTTGTTTATACTTAGATTTTTTTTTATGATTATATAATATTATGTAAATATATATATTTTTTTTTACCTTAGCGGTTTGGTAGATGTTCACAGCATTGTCAAGGTCAATGCTCTGAGCGCAGAGGATTTCACAGTGCCGCTGTAGCGCCCCCAGCTGGAACAAACTGGCCGCTGACAGTAACTACAGAAGGGAAACAAAAGGGTTATTCGTCTTATTACTTGCTTCAATCTACACACATATTTTAGTGGCCAATCTCAATGAATGTGAAAAGATAAATTTTCCTCTTAAATGATTGCAGGTCAACTCAAGAGGTTCCACTGCACAAAGAATATTCCCTTCCAGTTTCTTTGGCAAAGGCCGTACTTTGCTGTGTTGGACTGTGTCTTGTGTGTCTTACCTCCAGTAACTCTGAGACGCCCATCTTCAGAGACTCTGCCCCCCCGCAGTACAGGTATGACATCATCATCTGGGTAAACACAACGAGATCTTGATTAACTCCTGATAACGTCTTGGAAGGAACACCATGTTTTCGCACGGGTTCATACCTGGAAGATGTTGTACTTGATGTTGCTGATCTCAATGTCTTTGCGGGGCTGAGAGCTGTCCGACCCGTTCAGTGCCAACAGAGTTTTGAACCTGGTCCCAGAGTAAACATGCTTTATTCACAACGGTTCAGTTGTGTCAAACTAAAATCTACTGTTTGAGACATGTGTTGCAAGTAGGGATGCACCGAATCCAGATTTTTTGGGGTTCGGCCGAATACCGAATCCACTGGTTAAGATTCTGCCGAATCCGAAACCGATTACCGAATCCACTGGTTAAGATTCTGCCGAATCCGATTACCGAATCCTACTCCCATCCTCAGTCCATTAAAGGAGAACTCCGGCGCAGAATGAACCTTTGGTCTAATTACACATTGTTACCTAGTCAACCGTTATCTGAGATTTGTTTTCATGATTATCAAATGTAAATAGTTGTATCTCTAAAAACAGTTTAGCCTATAACGCTAGTATAACGCTAGTATAACGCTAGTATAGCGCTAGTATAAAGCGCATTTGGATCGGCGGTTCGTAGATCGATTGATAGAGACTGTTTTTCAAAGATGGCTTCTGCCTGTATTCGTGAAGTTGACTGTATGTATAAAATATCTTCTTATTAAACTGTCTGGACACTTACACAGTTCTCAATGCTTCGGTTTGAAGGTAGGGACCCTCATTATGCTACCGTGTTAGTGTGGGGCTATTTTGAGCCTTGTTAGTGGTATTAACAAGCGATTTTTATTTGTCATTACTCTATGCCCTATACACTAGCGTTATACTAGCGTTATAGGCTAAACTGTTTTTAGAGATAAAACTATTTACATTCGATAATCATGAAAACAAATCTCAGATAACGGTTGACTAGGTAACAATGTGTAATTAGACCAAAGGTTCAGTTTGCGCCGGAGTTCTCCTTTAACACAATAAACACATCAATGAAGTAAACAACGTCCACAGCAGTGGATTTTTCATTTTATTTTATTTTAACTGTTAAAAAAAAAGCAACATTATCCATTTTAACAGCGGTGATGTTGTATATTGTTTAGGGTCCTTGCCACCACGAGACAAATCGTCATTGCAAATTGAACATGTAGCTCGACTTGAATTGCCGCCGTTTGACTGAAAGTACTGCCAAACAAAACTTTTTCTGCTCACGAGTTCCATTATCAACTTCTCACAGCCTACGACATTCGAACCGTCCACTACTGTAACAAGTGGAAATAAGGAGAAAAAAGAAAAAAAACGAGTGGAAATAAGGTGTGGCCCCTTTAAGAGCTGCGCCTGCGCGCGCCCTGTCGGCAGTCTGTATTGTATGCACCTCGATACCCCATGTATGCGGTTTATTTCAGTTTGATGCTCATTTTTATCTTATTTTATTAAGTAACGCTGTGGATGGTAGAACGTGTTACATGAGTTCGATTGGGGAATAAAGTGCGAGTTGTAAGATGCCAATCGCCTCCATGAGTCTGTCTGGCCTCTGCTATAACTTTAGCTGTGAGCTTCCGGTATCCCTATTTTTCTTCCTGACACAACGCGTTACACTACGTAGACACCTTCCCGTAATCAACGGCGGCGTGACGTCGTCCATCGTAGCGCACGTATTATATTACAAGCTTATAGGGTTCGGTTCGGTGGAAAATAATTCTAAGGTTCGGCAGAAACCGCCCCCCCTTTAAAAACCTCAGTATTCGGCCGAATCCGAAACCGAATCCTGGATTCGGTGCATCCCTAGTTGCAAGATAACACAGTGTTTAGGCTCACCTGTCGGACGCTGTGAGCAGCAGAACCCCGTGAGCATAGAACGGCTTTCCCTCCACTAGGAACGTCACGTCAGACATCTCTGGGTTGTTCAGGAAGTGAGGGTCTGCGGAGAGATGAGAAATCAGACTTGCTCAAGATTTTAACAGAGGAATCATTTACAGACTGAAAGAATTAGCAAAATCTAGGAAATTCTACAACTTTAATATATGCACTACCATGTAAATTAAAGTGAAATAGCCAGAATCAATGACAAACAAACTTTAGTTTTTTTATTTTAAGTCAATGTTGGGTCATTTAAAGTGGATCCTGTCAGTGTTGCCAATTCATAACTGTAACTGTATGGAGTGAGTTACCAAGTTGAGCGGAGAGAGCGGGCTTCTTCTCTTGGATGGGAGGAAGTGGAGCAGGACCGTAACAGTGACTAAAAATGATGCCCAGCTGTTGGTTTATTGCCTCGTTCTGTAGAGGAAAAGAAAGAATTAGTCATAAGGAAGTTTTATCTAGAGACTACCACTGCGTCAGAAATCCCGTACTGAGTAGGTACTACGTTTGAATTTGAATTGACTTCGCGACTGTTAAAAAAGTATGAATATGGGTAGTATGAACTTGAAGGAAATTCGGACGTTCTACATCCGCCACGTTACTGTCACATGACCTACCAGCGCCAGTTGCGTCACTTCACTGCCATTCATGATGGGAAAGTGAAGTGTCCATCGAATGCATACTACTTCAGAATCTCGGCTAAATAAAGGTCATCCGGGGACTTTTCGCCCTCTGTTTTTCAAATACTATGCATTCGGACATACAGTGCTACTCTTTTGGCATACAGTATAGTAGGGAAGTTCTCTATTTCGAACGCAGTGCAATCATTATTTATAGACCTCTTCACACCAAATATGAATTTTTGCCATAAAAGCAGCTCAAAAATATTTTAGAACATAATGCATGTCCATTTCAGATCCTCAAAATGGGAAAAATGTTAACAACAATGAGCTGTCATGTTTTAATTCGAAGTCTAGTTACATATTTAATTGTTCACCATCTATTGACATAGACAAAAACTTTTTTTATATAGATGCTTTTGTCATAACATTGGACTTTCTATGAACAAATATCCAGGTTTTTTAGTACCTTGTTTTTTTTCAGGATGTTAAACATCAAAGGAAACCCAACGCTGACTACTTCCTCACAGTAGTCCTCCTCTTTGATGGAACTGAAGTCTCGTAAAAGCGAGAGCGTGACTCCGGCTCTGGACTTCAGCTGAGCGCTGCGCAGCGACTCCAGCCATACATGAAGCTTCCACGGCACTCCTGCGGGATCAGACCATATTATGAAGATCATGCTAGATAGCTCAGCTTTGTGTAGCTGTATCACTGAAAATCCATATTTGAAAATGAATTAATGAAAGTGTCACTCTATGATATCATCTATACTAAGTGTATTCTCTGGAAATCTGTTGTTATATATGCGTGTAACCTACCCAATGATCTGAGCTCCATGGTGACGTCCAGATAGCCGTGCTCTGCGCTGTAGAAGGACGCCTCCTGCAGAGCTTTCATACGGGCCTTACACAGCTTGGGCAGGGCATCTTCTGACAGCAGGCTGAGGTTTGGGGATGGAGGAGGGGGTAGAGAGTGTCCGTTCCTGCCGGACGCCCGCGTCTCGCCCTCCACGCCCTCCGCCAGGATCTCCTCCAGCGAGAGCACGTCTTCCCGCACCTTCTGAGGCTGAGAGAGGAGCTTCCTCAAAACGTTCCTGCAGAACATACTTCACAGTTAGTTCAGTGGTGGTGGATGGATGGTGGATAAATGGTTGTCTGGGTGGATAATTAAAGATTTGGCATATGGATGGACAGATTGATAAAAATCTAGATGGGATGGATAGCTGGTGAATGATTAGATGGGTAGATAGCTGGCTAGGTAGAAAATCAATGATTGGAAAGATGGATATTTTGATACAGAGGTATATAGGGTAATGGGTATATACAGTAGATAGCGGGAGAGAGAATGAATGATTGGATAGACGGATAGTTGGCTGAGTGGATAATAGATTGATAGACAGAGATAGATGGATTGATGAATGGATAGGTAGTTGGTAAATTATTAGATGGGTAGACGGATATCACTGGGTAGATATGAATGATTGGTCAGATGGATAATAAATGCTTGCGCATTTAGATAGATAGTTGGCTGATGAATGATTAAATATAGGAAGATGGCTGATAGATGATGAATGATTGGACAGATAGCGAGATGGATAGATAGACGTTGGCTTGATGTATAATGAATGATTGGACAGATAGCTAGAGAGTTGCTGAGATGGATAGATAGAGGTTGGCTTGATGTATAATGAATGATTGGACAGATAGCTAGAGAGTTGCTGAGATGGATAGATAGAGGTTGGCTTGATGTATAATGAATGATT
This sequence comes from Phoxinus phoxinus, assembly GCF_949152265.1. Classification (NCBI taxonomy): domain Eukaryota; kingdom Metazoa; phylum Chordata; class Actinopteri; order Cypriniformes; family Leuciscidae; genus Phoxinus; species Phoxinus phoxinus. The sequence continues at coordinate 23,774,402 of NC_136900.1, read as the reverse complement.
GGATAGACAGTTGCTGAGTGAATAATAGATAGATAGACAATGAATTATTGGACAGATAGATTGATAGAAAGCTATGATAGCTGAATAGATAGATGATGAATGATTTGACATTGATATTCTGTAGATGTACAGTGACATATTTCCTAAATATGAGATCATTATGTGGTAATGCTGCTGTGTATGTGTTGTCATAACTGATGATATCCAGAGGTCACGAGTGTGTTAGTATGATGATGGGAGGTATTACCTATGGCCATGTGCGGCGGCGTGACTGAAGCAGTTCATGTCCTCATACAGCGATGATGTCAGAGTGTTGCCGTCCTGGGACCTCAGCAGGGGGTCTGCACCCCGCGCCAGCAGTAAACTAACCATCTCGTAATTCCCTGTGAGAGTGACCGGAGGAGAAGCAAAGAAGAAACAGATGGTGAGGTTGCAGAGATGTGTAAGATAAACGAGAGAGAACCACAATAAAAGAAAAGAACGCAATTCATGATCATTACTGTAATGATGTTGGAAGGGTCACGTCTTGAGGAATCAACTCTTCCTTGATCTTTAGAGATAAAAGAGCTTGATGTACTATAACTTTAAGAACTCACAACATCTTTCTTGTCCAAAATCTACTCTACTCTTTAGATTTCTGACACCGGAAAAGTGAAATATTAACATTACCGCCCACATTTACAATAAATATTGCCGGTTGAAGTTCAGAAACTTGGCCCACCTCGTCACGGTGAGGTATTTAGGATAAAGTAGGACAGATAGTGGTTAAGTATACCAAACCTTTTACTTACTAAAGGTAAAACTAAATATAACTCCTTTGAATGTTGCAGAACCTCTTGTTGAATGTCCCCACTCATATAAAAGGTTTAAAAAAACCAAACACTTGAACTGTTGCAAAACACGTCTTCCTGACCCAATTCTGTCAACTGTGGTACAGTTTGGCTCCGGTCTGCCAACACATGGCCATATTTTTAGGGATTCCTGTTTGGGATGGGAGTGACCAGCCTTCCCTGGCAGGCTGTAAATCTAAGCTGGAGGAGGTTGTGTGAGAGTGAGGGAGTTGTGCTACACACACACCTGCTGCAGACGCCAGCTGGAGAGGCGTCTCGGCGTTACTGTCCTGTCCGTAACGCACGGCTGCTCCTTCCACGTTTGCCCCGGCGTCTAATAGAAGCTGAAGAGACAGACAAGCATTCATGTTAAGAAGGTAACAGCAAAAACTACAGCTAACAATAAACACAAGGATCAAACGTACATTGTGTGGCTACAACTTAAGTGAATAATATTACATTCCTTACAAAAAAAATACATTTATTTAAGTGTGATATAAAGTATACATACTTTATACTAAAGATACAAGTGTGTACTTTTAATCTACTTTTTATGTAGGCTACTTTTCAGAGATAGACTTAAAATTATACTTAAAGGGTTAGTTCACCCAAAAATGAAAATAATGTCATTAATGACTCACCCTCATGTCGTTCTAAGCCCGTAAGACCTCCGTTCATCTTCAGAACACAGTTTAAGATATTTTAGATTTAGTCCGAGAGCTTTCTGTCCGTCCATTGAAGCTGTATATACAGTATACTGTCCATGTCCATAAAGGTAATATAAACATCATCACAGTAGTCCATGTGACATCAGTGGGTTAGTTAGAAGTTTTTGAAGCATCGAAAATACTTTTTGGTCCAAAAATAACACAAAATAAGACTTTATTCAGCATTGTATTCTCTCCCGGGTCTGTTGTGAATCCTTCACAGTTACGCTGATGGCGTAAGACGCTGATGACGTGTTATCCGGTGCGCCCAAGCTTCATTTATAGTCTGAGGGAAACGCACGCTGTAAAAGTGTCTCATCCGCGACATGCACATTTACGCACCATTAAAAAAATGATATCCACGCAAACAATGTAGAATAGCTTGAATATAGCGTGCGTCTCCCTCAGACTGTAAACGAAGCTCGGGCGCACCAGATGACACGTCATCAGCGTCTTACGTCAGCAGCGTCACTGCGGAGTCCTGAAGGCAGATTCACAACAGACCCGGGAGAGAATACAATGCTGAATAAAGTCTTATTTTGTGTTATTTTTGGACCAAAAAGTATTTTCGATGCTTCAAAAACTTCTAACTAACCCACTGATGTCACATGGACTACTTTGATGATGTTTATATTAACTTTCTGGACATGGACAGTATACTGTATATACAGCTTCAATGGAGGGACAGAAAGCTCTCGGACTAAATCTAAAATATCTTAAACTGTGTTCTGAAGATGAACGGAGGTCTTACGGGCTTAGAACGACATGAGTGTGAGTCATTAATGACATTATTTTCATTTTTGGGTGAACTAACCCTTTAAGTATGCTTTGCTTCTACTGAAAAATACATTTGGCCTAAACTTGTGTAAAGTGCTGTTAAAGGTCTATTTAAAACAAATACAAATTTAGAAACCGTGTAGTATACTTAAAGTGCTAAGCATAATGTTAAGTTCACTTTAAGAAACATTTTAAGTCTATTTGGAGAATATAAACTATTAAAGTTTGTTTACTGAGAGTATACTTGTACTTTCATTAACTAAAAAGTGGGCTAGAAGTCTATCCTCTGGTTTCACAGACAAGGCAATGTACTATGTAGCAATGTTGTCTAGTCCCAGGCTAAAATGCATGCTTGAGCTGTTTTAACTGAAGTCAACTTGCACAGACATATCCTAAAATATGTCAATGCCATTGTTTTCTCTCAAGATTCATATCAGTAAGTAGTACATTGATTTTAGTAGGCTATACTTGCAACAAAGTATACTTGGAAAATATTCAATTAACTTGAAGTATTCTTTGAAAGACATACATGGATGTCAGTAATACCATATATTCATGGTACAGAACCAATTGTGCAAAAAGAAAAGTAAAACAATGATGTTTTTAAAGTTTACTCTATTCGTGACTAACTAAGGTTAAGGTTAGTGTTTGTTTCACTGTTGTGACTAGGATGACCAATGCAATCTTTAGAATCAGCTGTGGGGTTTGCGCTTGACTGGTTTAGAAAACAAAAAAACAAGCAGCTCTTTACCTGAACTACAGATATATGTCCATGTAACACAGCGAATGTGAGCGCCACCCAGTGGCGGCTGTCTGGATAGACTGAAGGGTGTTTGGGAGAGCAAACGGGTACCTGAACACAAAAACACTGTCAGCTTTCATACAGGGACGTGTTCCATTTCTTCACAGAAAAAATTTACAACATTACAATAAAAAATAATCTGACAAATTATTAGGCTAGCTTTATTATTATTATATGAATGCAAAACCTTTTTTCCCCATTCAAAAAGGTATTTTTTTTATAGATTTATGGATATTTTTTCTAGTGTTTTTAGAAACATATACAACAGGTTATCAAAACATTTTTTAAATATTAAATGTTTTTAAAATGTAAAATTTTAATATTGTTTTTGTCCATAGACTTGAAAAATCTCTAGTTGTGAAAAATTTATCCAAATAACTTTTTTTCTTTTTCAAAGAATGCTTAAAGTTTGCCAACAATTTTGCTAAAATTTTTGGTAAATATTTTATTGACATTTAATCCCATTTAACTGACCTTAACATCCACAAATAGTGACAGACTCATATAGCAACTGGTGGTACTTACCGCCACATCCAGATTGGCTCCAGCGTCAATCAGCATCTGGACTAAAGCTTCGTCTCCAGCTGAGCAGGCGTACATCAGCGGGGTCATACCCTGCACAGGTGCAGAGAGAGCAGAGTTGGACATCCGTGTAACAGAATGATGTATAGTTTGGTCTCAGGAGGTGTTCTGATCTTACGGTACCTGGTCATCCATGCTGTTGACCCCATCCGGCCCCAGCAGCTCGATGGCCTGGCCGATCAGATCAGTGCGGCCACAGTTCAGCATGCGGAAGCCCAGGTCCAGCTGGAACTTATCTGTGGCCGCTCTGGCATCCAGACGCCGGAAGGAACTGAAACAGCACTCCGGCCTACAAAACACAGAAGAAGAGTTAGAAAACACGCAGAAACCAGGAGGAGGACGACAGTGAGTTAGTGGAATCAAAGTGACTGTGGGTGAGTGAGTGAGTGAGTGATGGAGTGAGAGAGAGAGTGGATGAGTGAGTGAGTGATGGAGTGAGAGAGAGAGTGGATGAGTGAGTGAGTGATGGAGTGAGAGAGAGAGTGGATGAGTGAGTGAGTGATGGAGTGAGAGAGAGAGAGTGGAATGAGTGGATGGATGGAGTGTGAGTGAGAGAGAGAGAGAGAGTGGATGAGTGATGGAGTGAGAGAGAGAGAGAGAGTGGATGAGTGAGTGAGAGAGAGAGAGATAGAGTGGATGAGTGAGTGAGAGAGAGAGAGAGTGGATGAGTGAGTGAGTGATAGAGTGAGAGAGAGAGAGTGGATGAGTGAGTGAGTGATGGAGTATGAGAGAGTGAGTGATGGAGTGAGAGAGAGTGAGTGATAGAGTGAGAGAGAGAGTGGATGAGTGAGTGAGTGATGGAGTGAGAGAGAGTGGATGAGTGAGTGAGTGATGGAGTGAGAGAGAGAGTGGATAAGTGAGTGAGTGATGGAGTATGAGAGAGTGAGTGATGGAGTATGAGAGAGTGAGTGATGGAGTGAGAGAGAGAGTGGATGAGTGAGTGAGTGATGGAGTGAGAGAGAGTGGATGAGTGAGTGAGTGATGGAGTGAGAGAGAGAGTGGATAAGTGAGTGAGTGATGGAGTATGAGAGAGTGAGTGAGTGAGTGAGTGAGAGAGTGAGTGAGAGAGTGGATGAGTGAGTGAGTGATGGAGTGAGAGAGAGAGTGGATGAGTGAGTGAGTGAGAGAGAGTGGATGAGTGAGTGAGTGAGAGAGAGAGTGAGTGAGTTAGTGATGGAGTGAGAGAGAGTGGATGAGTGAGTGAGTGATGGAGTATGAGTGAGTGAGTGAGTGATGGAGTATGAGTGAGTGAGTGAGTGAGTGAGAGAGTGGATGAGTGAGTGAGTGAGAGAGAGAGAGAGTGGATGAGTGAGTGAGTGAGAGAGAGTGGATGAGTGAGTGAGTGAGAGAGAGAGAGTGGATGAGTGAGTGAGAGAGAGTGGATGAGTGAGTGAGTGATGGAGTGAGTGAGTGAGTGAGTGAGTGAGAGAGAGAGAGAGAGAGAGTGGATGAGTGAGTGAGTGAGAGAGAGTGGATGAGTGAGTGAGTGAGAGAGAGTGGATGAGTGAGTGAGTGAGAGAGAGAGAGTGGATGAGTGAGTGAGTGAGAGAGAGTGGATGAGTGAGTGAGTGATGGAGTGAGTGATGGAGTGAGAGAGAGAGTGGGTGAGTGAGAGAGAGAGAGAGAGTGGATGAGTGATGGAGTGAGAGAGAGAGAGAGAGTGGATGAGTGAGTGAGAGAGAGAGTGAGAGAGAGAGTGGATGAGTGAGTGAGTGATAGAGTGAGAGAGAGAGTGAGTGAGTGATGGAGTATGAGAGAGTGAGTGATGGAGTGAGAGAGAGAGTGGATGAGTGAGTGAGTGATGGAGTGAGAGAGAGAGTGGGTGAGTGAGAGAGAGAGAGAGAGTGGATGAGTGATGGAGTGAGAGAGAGAGAGAGAGTGGATGAGTGAGTGAGAGAGAGAGTGAGAGAGAGAGTGGATGAGTGAGTGAGTGATGGAGTATGAGAGAGTGAGTGATGGAGTGAGAGAGAGAGTGGATGAGTGAGTGAGTGATGGAGTGAGAGAGAGAGTGGATGAGTGAGTGAGTGATGGAGTGAGAGAGAGAGTGGATGAGTGAGTGAGTGAGAGAGAGTGGATGAGTGAGTGAGTGATGGAGTGAGAGAGAGAGTGGATGAGTGAGTGAGTGAGTGAGTGAGTGAGTGAGTGGATGGATGGATGAGTGAGTGAGTGATGGAGTGAGAGAGAGAGTGGATGGATGAGTGAGTGAGTGAGTGGATGGATGGATGAGTGAGTGAGTGAGTGAGTGAGTGAGTGAGTGAGTGAGTGAGTGAGTGGATGGATGGATGAGTGAGTGAGTGAGTGAGTGAGTGAGTGAGTGAGTGAGTGAGTGAGTGGATGGATGGATGTGTGAGTGAGTGAGTGGATGGATGAGTGAGTGAGTGAGTGGGGAAATGGATAGTGTTGGTCATTACATGGTTTCATGAGTGCAGTGCTGTGTTTTCCTCAAGTGTTTTTAAATCATTAAGAATACGGCTTGACATCAGCACGAGGATCAGTGCAAATCTGAGGCTTTGCAGCAGCTCTGTGCCAATGTGTTAATACAGTCAAGTCACATAAGGAGTCAGCATGAGCTCATGTCTGATACCTTCAGCTGTGAGACACTTTAAGTGCCTGACTGTTTTTCAGTGTTTAAAAGTCTGGTGACATTTTAAAACACATTTAATTAGTCTCACAAGGTTGTGATAAAAACATTTGCAATAAAAAAATAAACTTGGAAAACAAGGTCACCACAACCTTTAAAATCAGCATGAAATTTGATCCCCCTTGCTTTACAGTATCTAAGGTATTCTGAATGTTGCTAGGGCAGGGGTCGGCAACCAAAAATGTTGAAAGAGCCATATTGGACCAAAAAAAAAAAAAAATCAAATCAAATCTGTCTGGAGTCGCAAAAAATTAAAAGCCTTATATAAGCCTTATAATGAAGGCAACACATGCTGTAAGTGTCTATATTACCTTTATTAGCCCCCTCGTATCAAAATTATAAGTAGGCGACAAATACATAATGAGCGAGGCGACCGTTATTTCAAATCTGTCACTTTATTGTTTCCATGGTTACGCGTCATAGCTTGTCATGTGACACAGCGCAACTACAACACAGCGCTGAATGAATAATGATCTGCTTTTATGTAATTTTTCCTTTTTTATTAAAAATATTCACACATTTATTAGCATTAGTATGAAACTGATATTCCGATTGTCAAATATGTGCATGTGGATGTGTTTTGTTGTATAAACACCTTTATAACGATCGCGTTAGTTGCGCGTGATGAGCGGCGCCATGTTAGTTTGTGCCACAGTTCAGAGAATCGGATCTGTTGGATTTACAACACGTCAATTCCTCCACTTCTCCCGAAATACATGAAAGTAAGTGACTGGTGAACTGGGAGAAGAAGAGGGTAAAATGTAAAGCTACTTACACGATGTGTATCTGATATGAATAAAACGTGTCATCTATAAAGTATTATTATTGCCGTTTCCATAGACATCAGTGTATATTTTACAACATCAAATTCATTGTTTTTTTTTTACTTATGTGATTCTTAAATGTCTTAAAACTAAAATAACCATTATGTGGTTGAAAACACTGAATAGTTGTGATATATGACAAGCACTGAGCGCGTCCGTCTCTGGCTCAGCGCCAGTCAACGCGCCACGTTGGAATTTAGCAGTTGATCACGTGATGCACTGACCGTTATAATCAAACCGGTGTGATCGTACGTACGTGCGAAAGGGTTAAAACTATTTTTTTTTTTTCCATTTTAATTTTTTTGAAAAAGCTCCAGGGAGCCACTAGGGCGGCGCTTAAGAGCCGCGGGTTGCCGACCCCTGTGCTAGGGTGTTGCTATGGTTGCTAAGGCGTTCAGGGTGTTTTTCGTGTGATGCTATGGTGTGTGTTCTAGGGAGTTTTGGCTGATTATCAACGTCTCTATGTTATTCTGGTCTGTAGATTTCGCTGATGTTCCTTCATGCAAGTCTAGGATTTTCTTCACTCATTGTCAGTCAGGATGTTTTACGATATGAAAGTCTTACTTGAGCAGTCTGGGCTCGCAGTCTAAGCCGGGCAGGAGGAGCCGTGCTGTCTGTCTGACATCATCGCTGTCCACCAATAAGCTGCGGCGATGCTCGGCGTGAACGATGGCCACACGCATCCACTCCATCAGCGGGGGGAGGAGGAGGAACGGCCTGGGGAATGCAGGAAAAAACAACACGTACTTTAGATTGTTTGGTTGAAAAATGGTTGCAATATTAATAACAACAGAGTTAATATGCGATCCGTCTGGAAAAAGACACCACGGTTCGAAACACGCATGATTCTCGGATTAATTGCAACATGTTTAACCATCAGAGAGTGAAAGTTTATCATTTGCACATTGCTGTCCTGTCGGTTTAAACATTCAAGCGATTTTAAGCCATTTGAGTGCAAGATGATGCGAAAGAGAACTCGATTTGGAAACTCACGCTGTTTTCTGTGCGCATTCACACACAGTTTCAGTTCTCTTGTGCTTGAACGGACACACACACACACACAAGCAAAATTATGTCAAAATGCCCGCCTCGTGAGTGTTCTCGTAAACGCAGTTGCTGGCTTACAGTATGTGAATGTACACAATTGAGAAAGAAAATTGATGCGTTTAATTATATTGGATCAGTGCATTCGGTCTTAAAGTGACGGCAGCCTAATAAACCTGCCGCTGAATGTGTCAATGTTAATCAAACTAAAATAGAAAGCTAAAATCACTTTTTTAGCTTTAACAAAGATTAATTATATTTAATTTATTCAGTGATGTAACGCAGTGTTATTTTACATTCTATTAGATTTCCGTAAAAAAACATAAAGCACTTTATTTCATTTGTATCTTTGTTGTATAGTATTTATCTATATATGTAATTTGTTTATTATTTTCTATGCAGATTCACTCCCCTTTTGAAATCACCTCAATTATTCAATGGTTTATTCTCATCTGGTGGAACTGTTTTCATATCGCAATATATATCGCAGAAACAAAAATATTGCAATGCTATTTTTTTCCGAAATCGTGCAGCCCGAGTTATAAGCTACTAAAATGGTCTTTTGTTTGCTCTTAATAATAGACAGACATTAATTGATTTCAGATTGGTTTTTAAAATGTGTTTTATTTTTCCAAAAATATAAAATAGTAAAAATTCCCCTTAATTGAAAAGAAATAATCCAGATTTGTCCTCAAAAGTGAACTAAATCCGTCAAAACCTCATGTTGAGACAATAAAAAAAAAGAGTAATATATTGTTTTATATATAGATATAGTATGTCTAGTGTGTGTGTGTGTGTGTGTGTGTGTGTAACAAGTCAGTTGTGTAAAACAAGTTGGACCACAGCGCACTAAATCTGCTTGTGTTTCTAAAGAAGGGCTTGTGAACGAGAGCGCATCTTTCAGCGCGACGGCCGTGTCTGTCAGCAGCCTGTCTTATCAAAGCATTCACGCTGAGAATGAATGCAGCTGCTGAAGTCCTCTTGTTTTCAGCAGCTCATTGCCACTCCCTGCAGACATCAGTGTGTTGTTAGTATGTGTGTGAGGTGAGCTTCTTAATAAAAACTTCACACGAGGACAGACACGGGCTGTTGACTGGCCTCGGATCAAGACTATATATCACAATCATTCTTAAGTGTCAACCTTTGAAAATGAAGACTGGCCGGATTTAAAAAGACTGTCTTGTTCCTTCCAAAAATAAAGAAATTAATAAGTAAAAATATAGTATAATATTCTAATAATCAATTTATTATTAATCATTACCGTCATTATCATCCAATATTTAAGTGTTTTGGTTCTAAAAAGCAATAGTGTGGATGAAAAACGTGGTTCTTAAAAGTCCCCCTGTGGTGAAAATCCAGCTTTTAATATTGTTTATACGTCTGTGTTGTTTTCAATATGCTTTAAGACAAACCATGTGTAAAATCATAAGTCAACTAGCGTGACGTTGTCATACTCAGATTCTAGTCAGAATATGAGTCTGAAACTGCTCCATTGGGCGGTGTATGGGGCGTTTCAACCGAACCACGAAAGAAAATGCCTCTGCACTCAATTGGATAGACCAACAACCAATCAGAGCAGCGGAGTAAGTGTAACATCTTTCCGATCGATACATGCCTAGATCGCGGTTCTGTTCTTCTTTTAAAATGAATGTGCTGTCGATTTATTTTATAAGAGACGCGATCTACACATCTCAATTCTCCAGCGGCAGCCATCTTTGTTGTAAACGAATTCAACCCAAGCGCTCTTTGGTGACGTTGATGATTACGTTACTGTTGATCATCTGTCCATCATCGTATAAAGCCCGCACTCACTGTAAAAAAAGATTAGTTGACTCAACTAAGTCAAGTCATCTGTTGCTTTGACGGTGTTAATTTGAGTCAACTTATAGTGTCAAGTTTATGCATCAATTCGTGTTTTGAAGTGTAATAAACTTGACACTATAAGTTGACTCAAATTAACTCAGTCAAAGCAACAAGATGACTTGACTTAGTTAAGTTGAGTCAACTAATCTTTTTTTTACAGTGTGACAATTCGATTGGTCCAAACAGCTCTATACTTTTGCTCCACAACGGATCAAGTCCAGACCGAACTTCCCGACCTCAAATGTTGTGGGTTCGGCTGACATCCAGGCTATAAGTCGACAGCATTGCTGAGTATCTTCTACTTAAAACTGCAGTGAACCAAAGACAGTCTCAAAAACACAGTTTGAAATCGCTGGTGTTTCTGACGTCACACACTACCTTGTAACCAATCAGATCAACGTGTGATCATCAACCGGTGGATCTCTGAGTGAGTGAGTGAGTGGAGGCAGGGTTCATTTGCATATTCATAGAACCGTATATTCTAAATAGCGCAAGGGTGTATGTAGCGTTACATTCAAACTATATTAAGGCATGAAGAATTTTTTTTTAAAGGAAAAAAACATTTAAATATGTAATTTTGGTGATCAAAGATGAGTTTTAAGGGATCAAATTATTGACTACAGGTGGACTTTTACAGAGAACTGAAGTGAAAAACCCTAAATGTGCGCACTCACACCTAGGACCCCAAGGACAGCCCGTACTGTGTACCACCATCAGTTAGTTTAATTTAGCCTGAACCATGAAGTATCATCACCAGGCACTGATACAGGTCCAGCATCCCCTTCCCAAATCCTAATCTAATCTTTTTCTAAGTAAAGCCTGGAATCTGAGGAACCTCATGGTGTTTGGTAACGTCTCCGCAGCCGTCCATCGGATTCAGAGAAGATACCAATGTGAAAGTCTGTCCCCAGAGCGTTCGATGCACAGCAGGAACACAATGACGTCAAACAAGCCGTCCCGCCGAGAGTCTGTCAGCCCGGAAAGACATGCAAATGAGACGTACTGAGAGGAGCGTGAAGCTCATTAAACACACAAGATATGCGCAACAGAGAAACCGGTCTCCTGAGACCTGCAGACGCGCTCAACCACAACAAACAGATCAACTTTGCAGATGACAACTTGATGGGAGCCATTTTGGTTCAAAGGAAAAGACAATTAAAATTCTAAAGTCAGATTTCAAGTGAGAAACATCTAAAGACAAAGATACATTTAGAGAGGCTAAATTTAAATATTGAGGGAAGATGCAAAAAGACACCGAATCACATTTTTTTTGTCAGTTGTTTTGCAGGTAATTAAATCAGATGTTTGTTCAGTTCGCATGGCATTCTCAGTGATGCCAGCGTCCTCTACAGGGTCGAAGTTGACATGTTTAAAGCTAGCATCTTTAAAATAACATGTTTGGCGAAATTATGTGAACATTTTGAAGGGAACTCTATCGCCCCCTTGAGTACTGAGGTTTGTACCCCCACAAGACATGCGTTAAAATTGTTAACATTTTGCAATTGTTGGCCAAATATTTGTATTTATGTACTTTTGTGCACTGTTCGATTTCTGTGGACACCCTGTATGCTGCGGGTCAAATTGACCCTAATTGGATTCAATACAATTCCTCAAAAATCACACTATGAAAACCAACAAAGATTCAGGTACAAATTGTAAACTTTTAATATCAACATTTGTCAAACATTCAAAAAAAAAAAATATATATATATATATATATATATGAACATGATTTATGAAAATGTTTTTTAACCATTTTTTAAAACAATTTTGTTTTGACAAAATGTGATTATTATTAATTAACAATATACTGTTTTTTTAAAAACATTTTCGTTATTTTTTTTTTTTTTTACATTTTATCCTTAGAACATTAGAACTGAACAATTAAATGTAGCCGTATAATGAAAATAATGTTGACTTTTACTAAGTTGGCTCAACTTTTGTTTTGTAGACTCATTCCATAAATTTAAGAAGTTACTTCTGACAAGTGTGTGTTTTCTGCATATTAATTTATTGCACTTCACACACGGTGCTGGTTTTGCTCTCGCACACCTCGCATCACAAGTGCCCTGCCATACATAACATAAATGTTTTTATTTTGTGTCTGTACAGTTTCTTTTGAATAGCTGTCTATGAGGGTCGAATTTACACTATTAGTAATAGTACGAAGTTACGAACGTATGGTAATTTTGTTTGTATATGTCAAAACACATCAGCATTTGCATGCAATGTTCATGAAGATAAATGAGAAAAAGTCACAAAAAATCAAGAAAAAAAAACAAAGGTTTAGTTTTATTTCAGGTAGCTTGGAAAAAATAAATAATAGCTTATTTTTAAAATCTGTGGCTGACAAAATATTTTTCTGTATTGAAACAAGTATGGAAAAGCCATTTTTTTTAGCTTCATAAGGTAGTAAAAAGCCACAATAACAAAATATAACCAATAAATGTTATTATTTTGGGTCGGTACTGTTGCCTTAGAGCGTTAAAATATGTGGGTCAAATTGACCCGCGAACATCACGAACGTATAGTAATTTTGATTGTATATGTCAAAACACATCAGCATGTTGAAACTTTGCATGCATGTTCATGATGATAAATGAGAAAAAGTCACAAAATATCAAGAACAGGTTAACCAGTATTTCCAACAACTAGAAAATCGAAACGGGTCAAATTGACCCGCAACATAACACAAGGGTTAAGTACATAATATTTATAGCTTTTTATATTTGCATTGGTTGCTGTAGTGATAATTGGAGAAGAAAACTGGAGAAAAAAAATCATGCTTTATTGTGAGCTACAAACAACAGATTTGGGCAGGACATGCCAAAAATCAGATTTTATCCTCCTGTCTGAACAAAAAACGCAGTGTATTGCAAGCAACGAGCTGTGTAACGTCTACAGCCAGAAACACAGATGAGGTTAAGTAACATTAGTCTGACTTGTGGTTGTAAAGCTCAACCTTAATCCAAGGAAAGATCTTCATGGGAAAGTGAGGGAAGAGGCGAAAAGAAACACTTAATAACCACATACTTTCCCTAAAATAGTTTAGAAGAGCATTTTAGTAGCCTACTGTATTGATCAAGGGAATTATCCAAGTGCCAAAGCTCTTAAAACCACTGTCAAGACGAATAGATATCAGCCAGCGAAGTGTGTTTACTTTAGTCGCTCAAAAGATGGTGTTGGGGGAGTTGATATCTGTGAGAGCATACAAGGGTGTGTGTGTGTGTGTGTGTGTGTGTGCGTGTGTGTGTGTGTGTGTGTGTGGTGTGTGTGTGTGTGTGTGTGTGTGTGTGTGTGTGTGTGTGTGTGTGTGTGTGCGCGTGTGTGCGTGTGTGTGTGTGTGTGTGTGTGTGTGTGTGTGTGTGTGTGTGTGTGTGTGTGTGTGTGTGTGTGTGTGTGTAAAAAGATATCAGTCAGTACTCAGTACACTAAATAAGTCTGTGACAGGAGAAGTTGAAGGGGATTTTTCCATATACTTCATATAAATCTGAATGTGTATTGGATAGGAAGCAACCACCAAGAGCATTGCTTTATATCATTTTTTTAATTGAAAAAAAAAGCATAATTATTAAAAAAAGTTAAATTTAAAATCCACTTCTCTTAAAAAAAATTTCTCCCATTTTTTTCCATGGGGCACCAGGTTTTTTAAAAATAAAAATGTTCTATTTTATTTATTTATTTTTTCAAGTTGCATTTTAAAATCCACTTTTCTCTCTCTCTCTCTCTTTTTTCAAAATTCTGAGAGGAGCCATTAGTCTGAATGGGCTTGGTGCTTCTGGCTGCTACCAACAGCATTACAACCATTAAGTACAACACTAAAATCTAAATACCGAAATAGAATTATTGAGTCCTCAAAGCTTTTCGACCAACAAACAAAAGATGATTACAACTCTGTTAGCAAGCTAGGTTACATCTACCGGCCACACGTTCAGGGACAAACACACACGAACGTGAACTTACTGGTGCTCCTCTAACCTGCTCTTGAATGGAAAACAAAACCAGCATGAAATTGAAGCTCTTCAACATTTTTACAACTCTGCTTTGTTCTGACATTACATGTCAGAGCGCTATGCTAGTGAAAAGCAAAAGTCGTTGTGCCTCCCTTCATCTCTCGTTCAGTTTGGCCCCTGGGTCACGCTTTCAACAATGACCCGTGCTTCTGAATCAAGGGCTCAAGTTCAACCAGTGGCCTTCGACGCGAAACCCGAGCTCAGTTCCAGCCTGCATCAAAGCTGGGCTAATCAGGGCTTGTGGAAACCGTATAGCGCTTTGGGCTAATTTAGCGGACTAGCACACACACGGACATTTACACATGTGTTAAGGCCGCTAACGTGACTAGATTACAGCAGAGATAACAGTGATTAAGAGTTCACTGCTGAGACCACACGGCTGTTTCCTTCGCTTTAAACGCTAGAGTATTTCTCTGAGTCATATACAAACACTAGCGTCTGGCGGGCAACTCCGCGGCCACTGCATATTAAACGCTGTGGTTTTCAAGCCAGGAATTTCTAGCGGTTTTGGCAGCGGATGATGATTAATCCCAGCATCACTTTAAATGGGAGCGTTATTTCCTATATTTGTTTGAATTCAAAAATCATGTGTAAATAGTATACAGTACTGTAGCCCACCATTGAGATCTTGATAAAGAGTCTTTTATACATCGCTTGATTCTGAATGAGGCCTCGCTTGAAGAAATAACATGTTATTGTTTAATTAGTGCTCTACCGGTCATTCAAAATGGCTGCCTTTTCTGTTTTTCTTTAATTATTGCTTATCGTTTTCCTCACTGCTGGGGGGAGATATATATTATTGGTAGATATTACCAATCACACCTTGCACCAAGAGGACAGATTTGCAGTGATTTTCTAATGCAGTATCAAGGGTAACACTTTACAATGAGGTTCGTTAGTTAACATGAACTAATAATGAACTGCACGTATAAAGCATTTATTAATCTTTGTTCATGTTAATTTCAACATTTACTAATACTTTATTAAAATCTTGTTAACATTAGTTAATGCACTGTGAAGTAACATGAACTAACAATGAACATCTTTATTTTTATTAACTAACGTTAAAGAAAGATTAACAAATACAGTAACAAATGTATTGCTCATGGTTAGTTAATACATTAACTAATGAACCTTATTGTAAAGTGTTACCGTATTAAGATATGTTTGATGGGTACCAGCATGATTTTTTGTTTTGTTTTGTTTGTCTGGCTCACTTCTTTCAGTATAGGTGAAATAATAAATATATATTATTATTATATAAATAATCAAACTACAGTTACATTTTATTGATTACATGATTACATAATATTCACAAAATGCCAAAAAAAATTATTTTACTTTTTTTTAAATTAATTATTAGCTTTTCATCAACTTACGAACCCCCAGCAGTTTGGGAAATCGTGTTTAGTGTTTGTCTCTGGGATCCGGACACCTTCTGGAGACTCCCGGTAGACTGCAGTTCTGGAACTGGTGGCACTGGTGACTAAAGGGTTCCTGATGGTTTCACACCTAACTCTCCACCTCAATTGCAAGTGTTTTTTTGTGTTGCAGTAAAAGGTGTCTTTTCTTCTTGGCCTGTTTTTGTATGACCCTGCTGAACCAATGAGCGTTTTACCGTCCATCGGTCATGTCTTAATTTTGCCATTTCTAATATTGGATTAATATTGCATCGAGATAAATCTTTTTTTTTTCTTCTTCTTTTTTTTTGGCACTGTAAAAGAAAACCTGCTTAGTAATTATCCACACCTGAAAATAAAGTTTTTTTCACTTCCAGCCTTCCTTAACAATTACATATCACTTATAAATGATTAAATACAAAATTACTAGTAGTGTGGTTTGGAATTGCGGATACACTTTATTTTAAGGTGTCATTGTTACAGTGTAATTATACATTTAAGTGCTGAGTAATATTAATTAACAACATGGCCTAACCCTAGTAAGTACGTGTGTCCACCAAAGTGTTTTTCTGAACTGCTGAAAACGCCTATCTGTGTGCGCTTGAGAGCGTTTTGGCAGCGCAATTTTTTTTCAGTTGAGACGCTTCGTTGCTATGATACAGGCTATCCGTTGGTCGTTGTGGTATTAGTCCCGCCCATCCTCCACTGTGATTGGACGGCTGTGTAAAAAGTGACAGTGATGAGCGCTGCAGTTTAACCCAAAGTTGACATTTCTTCAACTCTCGGCGACCTGTAAAAAACGGCAAACGCTCAGCGCTTCAGCGTGAAAAAGACGCGCAGCGCCTCGTTACGCTCATGGCATTTTAAAAACGCGGCGCTCCCATTGAAAACAATTGAAAAAACACGCCAGCCGCGTGAAAAAACGCTTTAGTGGACACACAGCCTTAGGGTAGGATTAGGATTTGGTTGAGAGTTATTATGTAATTATGCATAATTTACTGTTATTACTATGGTAAGTACAAGGACACTGTAAAATAAAGTGTTACCGGAATTCACCTTTGGCTAAGCCCCGCCCCCCTTAGTTACTGTCGCTACGTTACTGTGGGCTCTGGTTTGGTATCAACATGGCTTATGCTGTGACGGCTCTTCCTGCTGGAATTTGATCAAACTTTTATAAAGCAGCAAATAAAGTGCCTCTCTCTTTAGAAACTTCATCTTAGTACTCATTGGTGATGGTACTTCTATACTCCAATTAGCTGGTGTGTATGGACATGTCTCGTCTTCTCTGTCCTGATTTGGGGTCAGCGTACCTTCCACCCCTCTCATCTTACAATGACTCCTTAATGTGCGACCACTTACAACCCAGCACTCCCATTCACCTTTCTGACCCTTTCCTCCCTCTCTCCACCCACTCCATAAGAGCCTGTCATAAATCAACACTTCCCATTACAAACCTCTAGCTCACATATCCAGACCTCACTGGATCAGCAACGCCCCCTTTCGGTTTACAGGCCCCTGCTAGGACCACACAGTACGCCTGTGTGCCATTGTGGTTTCATTTCAAGCAACGCTTTTAAAGACTTTTCAATAGAAGGCGCAGAGAGGAGACCTTAAATACTGATTGAGCCCTTTACCGTAATGACTGCCAGGAGTGAAGCACCACCTGTATCCCATTTCGCCTTTCTACCAAACACACAGAAATCTTTTCTGGCACAAGCATTAAGGAAGATTCATGATTGGAGTCCTGGAGTTGGCAGCGAGGCATTGTTGTTTTCCGCTTAAGTTTGTTAGTTGAAGGTCTTACACAAGTGATCCAGCTGGAGCCAATACCAAGATTGGCCCTTTACTTAAAAAACATACAACCTGATAATTGCAAACATACGTATACACAAAAATCGCAACACATGAACAACTGTGCTTGGCGTTAAATAACAAACATCAAAGAAACAAACATCTCAGCCCATCAACGACGTCCTGGATTTACTTTGTTTTTGGATGCGGCATAAAGCTTCCAGAAATTGTTGTACCTGTGTCACCCATTTTTTAATTAAATAAGTAATTTTTGAGCTGATTTTGGTAACGTTTCAAAATCAATTACATGTCAAAGATGAAACATCAAGAATACAAAAAGAATATTAGCTTAGCTTTCTTTTTTTGCTATATAAACAGTAGCAATGCTATCAGTAGCGTAAAAGTCACTCAGATGTTTTCGATACGTGTTGTGTAGTTGTATAGTAGACATATGTTGTGTAGCTACATCGCTAATATTTATCGCACTGAATGACTTAACCCTCTGGGGACCGCAAGCGCGCCGGCGCGTTTTGCTCGTTTTTTTTTTTACATAGCAGCAAAATAGATTTAAAATACTCCGTCATTTTTGGTCATACAAAAATAAGCTGTTAAATGTCTACTTTTTTATGTGTCCACTTACAATCGAAATAAAACATTGTGCTTTTGTAAAATAAAGAAAATGAACAGGGTGTGCTTTCTGCCTCTCTGTCTCCGTGAACTTTTTTTCTAGTGCACGTCTGTAAACTTAAACAAAACTCAGCGAATACGATTCACTCAGGCATGAGCAATATATCTTTATAATCATTTAAGTGTGTAGTTTTAAATGATCTAATTCAAAACTAAAACAAATATTCTCTGTTTATGTAATCTATATAAAAAGAGCGAGTTCTCATTTCAGCTCATTATAGCTCGTTGTCTTTTAATGTGACTTCCATGGCTTCCGTGTAGCTAGTTTTTGTTAGTAGCTTGTAGCTATAGTTAACTATACTTTTTCAAAATGCTAGCTACTGTCGTTTGGCTGCCTCAAATTGTTAGAAGCTTTTAACTTGGCAAGTCGCTTCCTCAACATTTTTTTTGTTATATCCTACAAACAGGCGTCCTTCCAAGAGCACCTCAGCGAAGAGCTAATATTTACAGTACACATGTAACCGAACCCTGCATAACATAAACCTTCTTATTTACCTTTAGCAAGCAGGTAATATCCTGAGGACATCCTTGTGGAAAGACAGACAGCTAATGACCCAGTCTTAAAAGCTCTCTTGAAGAACACAATATAACGAGCGTTTAGGAAACAGCAGCTGAGGAGCTCCTCACATTTCTACTCTATCATTAAAGGCTTTAAAGTACCTTCAGGCTGTTGGATTTCACAGAGCTTACTTACATATCAATGGGTCATTAGGGGTTTGGGGTGTTAATTAGCTTAGCACCCATTGTGTGAATTGGAGACTGGATTAATGGGAGGGGAATAATAATGAGGCTCACCTTTCTTTGCTCAGGGCCATCCTGGGCGGATCCAGGTTGGGGTTCTCCATGGACTCCATCTGAGGGCATCGGAGGAAGTAGTAGAGCGTGTGGAGGGCGTCCGGGGACCAGGACACTTGCTGCTGCGGGCGGGCGTGACGTGCCGGACTGAGCCCGTGCCGGACAGAGCTGAGGCGCTGCATATGGTGCATGGCCCGTGACACCAGGTCACCTGATGATAACGACAAACAATGGACCAATCAGACACTTCAGAGCAGGCTAATAAAGGTTCATGCAATTTACATTACATTACAATGACTTGAATACACCTCGCCTATGATTAATATATATATATATATATATATATATATTTTTCCCCCGTAAGCATAAGGTCAAATATTTAATTGTGAGGTCCTTATTTTTTTTATTTTTTTTTGCACACAAAAAGTTTTCTTGTCACTTCATAACATTAATGTTGAACCACCATAGTGACATGGACTATTTTAATGATGTCTACTACCTTCTGGGGTTTGTGGTACATAATGAAGAAAAATCCTTAGTAATAGAATGAAATATATATATATATATAATATATATATATATATATATATATATATATATATATATATATATATAAACAAACTATAGTCTGGCATGATATTGTATTGTTTTTTAGCAGTTTTAGTATTATTGTTTGAGCAATGATCAATTTTGTTAACTCATTACACAATTCCAAGTCATGTGGTCCAACCAGCATGAATCTTTTATTTATTTATTTATAATAAAACACAAATAAATAAAAATAATATTTAAAAAAAATATTCATTCATTTTTTCATTTTTCAAAACCACAAAAACCAACATGAACATAAAAAAAGTACTGTAAAAATATTTTCCTTTCCTTTTTCTCCTTTGTCATTGACCCAGATATCAAATTATCAACAAAGCTCAAGCAGAAGCTAACAAGTCCTTGAACACTTATTGAAACCAAAAGCCACAAGTTGGCCTTCATAGATATATGGAGTGTGAATGTGAGAGAGATAGACGTCGCTCTGTGGATGAAACGCCCACCGGCTGTTTTTTCCCTTTATGGGTCTCACAGTTCCACTAAATAAGACTATCTGTTGTACAATCTACTATTGTACCATGAGTCCGATAAAAATGTAATTCTCAACATGTGGTAGGAAACAGTCCTATTATTACTACATATGGACACACAGATAACATGCAATGCATGTCTACCATAAATTGAGGATCTGTAGTGGGCTGGTCAATCCATTTGTGGGAACATGTAGACTTCATTTGTGGTAATCACCCCTTGGGTTCATTTTCAAACCACAGAGTGGTGTGTGAGTAGGTAGTGTCCTCTGTTATTATCTGAAAGATGGCAGACTTGTAGCAATAGGGGCCCTATTGTGTTCTGCCAGGCCCTACAGAGGGTCTTAAGAGAATTTATGAAATAATCAGGACGTTTGGGGCTTTGCTACTAATGCCTGCCCTGAAGGCTGAGATCAGTGCGATTGGACTGGGGATTTAAATACAACATCCTCAAAGCTTGTGGTAATACTTGTTGCAATGTAAAGGCCCTGATATACTCACAGGAAACATAATTTTGCCGTTCGCTTAGCGGTAATACGTTTGAAAAACATAAGCAGTGGTAAAGGCTATAGTTAGCGTACATCCTGACACAGACTGACCGCAGACTTTCCTCTCAATAATGCAACAAGCACACAACAAAAGTGACAGCGGTGGGAAAACAGCAGTTCAGAAAGCATTTGATCATGTGATGTGGATATGTTTGCATGAGCTCTGCACTCCAGTCACGCCACGTTTATTTATAAAGCACTTTATACAATAGATTTACAGCATTAAACATAAAAAACAGTGTCACTTTCAAGTAGAATTTCAACTTCAATTTCTACTCTGAAGCAGCTCTCCAGTGTGTTCATGTTTCTACTCGCATCTTATCTCAACGAAACGAACAGGAGAAGATTTCCGTGTCAAAGAGGGCGGAGCCTCAGAGCCACACCAACCTATTACATCATCACCACGGACCAATGGTAGTTCGAAGGTGTTTACCAGCTGAGGAAACCTTTTCCGTGAGGTTTGCTTTGGCAAGTTGTTTCAAGCTTTGGAAACAAACTCTAAATAAACTTCGTTTTGGCCTGATTTTGTTTAAGGGCGACATATTATGCCCCTTTTCACAAGATGTAATAGACAAATTCTGGGGACACCATAGATTTGTGAAATTTCAGCTCAAAATACCCCTCAGATAATTTATTATAACTTGTCAAATTTACCCCTTTTTGGGTGTGTGTCCCTTTAAATGCAAATAAACTGCTGCTCCGGCTTACACTTAGACTTACATGTACCTTCATGTTTAACTTTTACACAAGTTGACACAGTTCCCTGAGGTCTTTATGAGACAGCTGTGACATTTTTTGGGTCAAATAGTAATATTATAATAAGATTCCCTTCCTACGTCAGAAGGAGAGCGAAATCTGATCGGCTTGTTTTGTGACATGCTAGCAGAGAAAGGCTCACCAAAGCAAAGCAAAGTTACTGGTAGGGCTGAATCCAAAATAAAAGTTTGTGTTTCTATAATATATGTGTGTGTATTGTGTATAATTATTTTGTATATATAAATACACACACATGCATGTATATATTTGAGAAATATTTGCATTTATATACAGCATATATATTTTTATATGATTTATATTATATATAAATAGAACTATTTTATATATAAATAACACATTTTTCTTAAATATATACATGCATGTGTGTGTATTTATATATACAACATAATTATACACAATACACACACATATATTATGTAAACACAAACTTTTATTTTGGATTGGATTAATCACGATTAATCGTTTACAGCCCTAGTTACTGGGTTGTCAGTTTTCACGTTTTCCGGGTTGCTAGATGCACACGATTATAGCACTTAGACACGGAAAAATGTCCGACTTTCCCCTTTAAGAGGTTAAAATGACGTCACATCAGTTCGTTCCTGGATTTTGCTTGAAGTATATCAGGGTGTTAAGATTCTTCCCTTTCAACCACCCCACCAAATTCCAACTAAAAGGGCTTCAAACAACAGCAAATTTTTCACAAACCCAGATTTGTTTTATGGGCCCAAATCCCCCATTTTCGGTTGTGTATATGCCCCATGTGTGTCAAGGGTTCCTGAAGACGTACAGATGCCCCACTGTCCGCCACATCTCCCGGGTACAACTGGATCAAACCTACACGAGAGCTGGTGGGCAGGTGCCAACCTCACAGGCGCCGCACAAAGAGAGCTCTCACTGAACGCATAGAGTTTGTGTGCGATTGCTAATGCCCAACCGAACGCTGGGTCTGCATGAACGTGGCCTTGTGCT
Source organism: Phoxinus phoxinus (assembly GCF_949152265.1). NCBI lineage: Eukaryota > Metazoa > Chordata > Actinopteri > Cypriniformes > Leuciscidae > Phoxinus > Phoxinus phoxinus. The sequence goes on along the minus strand of NC_136900.1, from coordinate 23,752,276 downwards.
GTGGGAGACAAGCAGCGAAGTGTTCGGGCTTTTGCGGGAGGAAATCCATCGGAAAGACGCCACCTCTGGGCCTGTGGCATGATGGGTAAACACAGGTAAAACGGCTCAGAGAAAGACAGCCCATGCCAACAAAGACCTCCTTCAACTGCAGGGGAAATATCCCATTTTCAAATGTAAACTTGTGTGAGGAGGGAACCGAAACACTGCACAATGTACAGTCAGACTCCGCTGAATACGGTACTGTAATCTTTGTACTTTTATACATTTCCACTTGTATAAAATCCAGAGCAAACAATAAACCCCCCAGACCAGATGTTGCTTTTATCAAGGGAACCGTGTTGAGACAGACATGCTTGGTTTCAGTGCGGATGAGTCAGGCTTCATGAAGTCAGAGGAGAGACTGGTAAAGCGTTGAATCCTTATAGGAGGATCTATTAACGCCATAACATCCTACAGGAATTAGGATAACAGATACACAAGGCGTTCAGGTGACTTCCAGCCTCTTTTTGTTTGTTTTTTCTTTATTTCCGTCACAGAAGATTCTGTTTAGAAAGTAAACATGTCTGCTCTTTGGGAACAACATGGTGGTGTTTATCCAGAGCATAAAATAATAGGCTAATCGGGCCAGAAAGATAAACAGTGTCCGCTTTATCTCCTTTTCCATGTGTTTGCAGGGATAACACCAAGCAACTGTTACTCAATATGATACTTGCTACAATCTCGACTCTGTTGCAAGCACTATGACAGGTAGACAATAACCACACTTTTTTTTTCATTTTATATACTTTTATAATTTAATATAATTAAATTTGTATAATAATGATATATATATATATATATATATGTAATTTTATTATTTTACTGACATGCACATGTATAATCTGTTTATATGTTTAGATACATATGTAAATTAATACTTTTATAATTTAATATAATTAATTTTTTATAATAAAAATTATATATATATATATATATATATATATATATATATATATATATATATATAATGTAATTGTATTATTTTACATACATGCACATGTATAATCTGTTTATATGTTTAGATGCATATGTAAAATAATATGCATATAAATACATAAGTATATAAAAATGCAAAATTAAAAATCTTTTTTAAATTATGAATTTAAAGTTGTTTTTTTCAGTTTATTTGTTTAGTTTATTTTACTTTATACACTATTATTTTGCACTATTAACACTGAATCCAATACAAATATAGTTTTGTAGTATAAAGCAATATTTGCATTTGATATTACGGATGTGACATTTGCAATAAGCTCCACACTGCAAGATTCCAGCGTGCATAACCTTCTCCTAAGCTATAGCTTAACTGTGACCTTTCTGAGTTGTAAATGATTCAGTATGTTTCATAGTGAACACGAGAGAGAGAAACGGATAAAAGCAAGCGTATCAGACGTGGCAGACAGACAGACAGACAGGAAGGAAGTCAAGACACTCACTCAGTTCTGAGATGCTGCCCACACATGTAGCCAGTAAAGCCTGCTCGAGTGTCCTCAGCTCCAGCTCCGCGTACGCATCCTCTCTGCTCTCCAACCCCGTCTGACATCCCTCTGTGTACGGACTGAAATGAGCCGGAAGCGACAGAACGCCTAGAACACAAAGAAAGGAAACTAGTCAAGACAAATAACACATAAATGACACATTAAATGCGGTGCTTGGCGTAATCTGGTGCTTAATTTATGAAATGTTGCGTAGAAACCGTCCTACATTTGATCTGTCTACGCACAAAATAACGTGCAAATGCCTCTCTCCAGATGTGAAATCTTTAAAATCGCAAATGTTGTTGAAATTGTGGGCAGCTGAATGTCTTCAGATCTCTACACATAGCCTAATTAATGTCATTAACATATAAATAAGCAGCAGTTAATTCTACTTGAGAATGGCGAGTGGCAAGAATTGCTTAATTTCCAAATACCTGCAGTACTCTAACTCTGCCACAAGGAAAAACATTATTATAATTATGAACGTTAGCGTGGATTTTTGCATACGCACACAGTTCAAATCTGTCCGTACGCGCGTTTTATAAATGAGGTCGCTGGAGTTTCGTGTGACGGCTAAAACAAATATTATTTAATAAAATAAATTGTCATTTGTGGGCATAAATTTAAGCCCCCCCTGTAGTGAAAATCAAGGTTTTAATATTGTTTATATGTCTATGTGGTGTTTTTAATAGGCTTTGAGACAAACCATGCGTAAATTCATAAGTCAATTGCTGAGTATTATCTCCTAAAAACTGCACTGAACCAAAGATTGAGTGAGTGGAGGCGGGGATCATTTGCATATTCATAGAACCACGTATAGCCTACTAAATGAGGTGTAGGTGTAGAGTTAAAAAAAAATTCCAGGAAAACACACTTAAATATATTTTGGTGATCAAAGATGAGTTTTAAGGGATATGTTGATATACTACAGGGAGACTTTAAAAATGGATCTTGCCGTGTTTTTTCAGATTTTCAGACACAAAATCAAGTTTTTATTTGCAGAATTTACCACTTTCAAAACTGCAGTCACAAGAGAGATCAGAAAAACAAAGGTGACATTATTATCATCCAAAACCCAACCTTGAAAACTAAAAATTAAAATTCCAAACACACTTTCCACACAGGTTTACAAGCTTCAGGGAGGAACACACAAACAAATGCAAGAATTGGCAACCTCAGCCGATTCTATTCTGGGATTGTGAAACGCTTTAACTAAATCCAAACAGCATTACTAATAAACGTCACTGCATTTGACCAGAAATCACGAGAATGACAGCCAATGCTGACTAGAACTGTGTCTTTTTGTCTCCAAGGTGTTGTCTAAGATAACAAAGGTTGCACAAGGCCAGGACAGTCACTTCCTCTGTAAACATCTTCTCTTACGTCCACAGTGCTGTTTTCTTGAACAACCTGGTGGTTCAGTGTTGATGAGTTAGGGACTTTCCCAGTATAATCTGACTGGAATGAGTCAACTCAAGGTTCTCAGAGCAATGCTGCATGTTCTCAACTTTAAACTGATCACCTGCCCCGTTAAACTATTGCATAAGACCAGGAAGGCTTTATTAAAGCAATGACTTGTGGCAGAAAAATAACTGATACGGTTACATAACAAGAAATGATTCAACCACTTTTTTATTTCCAGACTTGTTGGGATGTTTTGGACTTAGTGAGTCAGAGTTTGGTTTATGAGACAGTCAAAGCTTCATTCTACAGTTTCCGTCTTTTAATTTGTGTTTTGCTGAGCCATCATTGGTTGATTTAGTTGAGTTGTCTCCAGTAGTGACATCCTGTCCATATGAAAGGATCAGGAACAGAGAGATCAAGGAAGGGGAAACTTGTGCAGTTACGTTTCTCACTGGTTCTTTGTAGTTCTGGACAAAGCTTTGCTTTGGCCTTCAGGGGTGAGAGACCTGCCAAGGAAAAGGAAACAAGCAAGGAACCCTACCAGAGAAGCAAAAACAAAGCAATATTGTAAGTCCTGTTACTGATTTATGCATGGAGCTTCACAGGGAAGACGGATCTCATCCCATCTGTGAACTTTAAATGGATAGTCTTGGTTCGGTACAAGTTAAGCTCAATTGACAAGATTTGTGGCATAACACACAAACAATAATTTCCACTTGTCCCTTCTTTCCTTTACAGAGAGGCTCTTACAATGGAAGTGAATGGGGCAGATTATGTATCATTAAAATGCTGCCTGTGTTCGAACTCACACACTGCACGGGATTATAAAGGGTCCATCGTATCTTGGTGGAAGTAGTACAGTAGGTCATCTGGGTCATTTTTGCCCAATGTTTTTTCAACACAATGTATTTGGACATTGGGTATACTGTTTTTCGCACACTATACAGTCTCTCCAGAAAAAAGCGGAGTTTTTTTGTGATTGTTGCGGGCAAAAATTATGATTATAAAAGATTATCACTAAAAGATTATGCGGCACATTTTCTTAAAAAATGCGATGGAATATGTGGGATATTTATGCAATTTTATGCGATGAAATTGCGGGAACTTGCAAAAATTGCGGTTTGATGAAAAAGAGAAAAACATTTTTTTCCTCCAACACCCTATTCACTAGGCTACTACTTTAATGTAAAGAGTCATTTCTTATTACTTCCAATGATAAGCAAGCTTACTACATCACATAAAGTGCTGGGAATATTTAAGTTCTCATCTTGTTTTATTTCAGACCTTAATAAACACATGGCTCAAACTTACAAAACATTGATGAGTCGAACAAGTTCTGTAGCTTTACAAAATTAATATGCTACAACTTCTGTAAAAATGACAAAGTGGTTGTCCAGCGTCGACTTCCGCCTGTGGTCAAAATAAAATAGTACAAAATAATTTGCCCCCACTGTCATGTGACACACTGGGAAACTGCTTTGCGCGGTCTTTTGCGCTTATGTTTGTTGGCAAATGAGAATGATTTGCAAGCTTCATCATGGTTTCATCAGCATCGCGGGGTTTGCAGCTTTTCAATGATGTCGCGCAATTACGTCACTTCACAACGTTCCCATGGCAACAGGGGAAATGGCTGCGCTTGTGTGAAGTAAACGCAACATTTTTCAACTTTCTGGTAAGATATATGTGATTTTTTGCAACGAAAATGCGGGTATTATAAAATCATGCAAGCCCGCATATTTTGCGCGCGGAAATCTGATCCGGAAAGCGGAAAACTTTGGCTGATTATGCATTGAATCATGCGATCGCATAATCGCGTTTTTCTGGAGGGACTGACTATATAGTAAGGAAGTTGGCGTTTTCGGACACAGCGACTGTTTTAGTAGTATAGCCAAAAGACAAACAATATGCTTGTAAATAAAAACAGATGGTGGGTGGATTTTTATCATTATAGGTTGTGTACCGGCACATTTAGTTTCAAAGACCATGTAAAAGTGAATTTTGCCTAATAGGTCCCCTTGTATGTTGTAAATGTAAGTGCTTTGAGGTTGTTAAATCCTCCAAAAAGCGCCCGTTTACTTCCATTGTAGGTGCCTTTTTTAACAGATTTGAAATAATTTATGGTGGTAATCAATACACCATAAATGCAGTTAATTGAGCAGAACTTGTAAGGGATTTAAAGGATCCATCCAGAATGCTGATAAGTACCTATCCATACTACCAATAGGACCAGATTCGAGATATGCCAATGGTTTCTGGTTCTCCCAATGATTCAAGACATTTACAGATGAGGGATGGCTCCAGGTTTCATGAATACAGCCTATTCATAATACCACCGTGTGGCAACAGTAAAGTACTATGGGAATGACTCCTCAGACTACTCACAAACACTGGGATCATAAATTCCAGTAGACAAAGCTAAGTGTTTGTTTACAGTAAACACCCTCATAATGGTATCTGTGATTTACGTTTATTACAGTATATTTACAACTTCAGGGTGGCTGAGTACCAACAACACTCCTGAATGTGACATGAAATCAGATACACATAGAGGGAAATAACCTTTTTTACATGCATGAGATCCTAAATATATGCTTCCGGCAACACCACCTTAGCTAAAATAACTGCTAAAGGCTTCTGGGTGGTTCCAGTGTGGTTAGGTGGTTTCTATGGCGTTATCTCTAGTTGTAAGGGTCTTTCTATTGGTGGTTGATTGGGTGTTCTGTTGGTTGCTAAGTGTTTGCTAAAGTTTAATTGCTAAAGTGGCTACAAGGCAGTTTTATATTAAAATATACTTACATTTTGAGAGAAACACGTAGCATACAGTTGAAAACAAAGCTTTTCAAAGCATGCTCTATTTGATAGCATGCGCAAAAACAGGCGTTCGAGATGCGCACTAGAAAGTTTTATCTGTCCACGTGGACGGTGCGCGTACAACAGCGCATACGCAAGCTGAATGTTGAGACAGAAGAGTCCACTAGGTGGCAATACGCTGTATCGTGCAGTAGTCGAAGAAGAGTGCGGAAAGAGCGATACAAAACAACAAGAACAGTAAACAAAGCAGATTATCATTCTCCATCGGTTTTTGTTTTGGTTCATGCTTTGCATGCAATGGCGGATCCGCTACTCTTCTTCTTCTATCCTCAGAGCGAATGTCCTGTAAATGACCCGACTCTTGTACTGTATTGTGACTCTTGACTAATTGTACTGCGCATGTGTCATACATAGAAGTATACTTTGTTGCATTTTCTTCTTGGTTCGGTTTGCTTTCTTTTCAAAGCGTACCAAAATGTGTTCACGCAAGTCACATGCCAGTACAACTGTCCTCTTATTGGTCAGTTTCCTCTGCGTCATCCATTAAGATGATTGACAAGTTTGCTCCATGAGCTTATTGTGGCTTTATTTGTAACTGTCGAGACATACGCAAACACTATACGAATGTAGTCGTCATTCCCACTGTTAAAATTATATACTACATTCGTATTAATACTACAGCAAATTCAAACACACTCTCTCTGGATCTCCCAGCACTGTCTAGAGGTTAACAGTGTCAAGACACACACAAACACTATACTAATGTTATAATGCAGATAGAACAGGAATCAACGCTTCATCGGGACAGCAATCTCGCACGGAGAAGCGCAGTTACACAACGGTTTAAGAAGAGGAGATGGTCTTTTGGTTTTCAACTGTGATAACTAATGCGGTCTCTCACAGAATAAGACACTACTGCTATTTATATAGTACATTTCCCGTTATGATTTGGTTCGTTGGATCAGATTACTTTCACACCTTAAGCGAACCGGCGCAGAGTTCGTTTGCAATCGGGGCAATCTCGGAGCGATTATTTTGGGGTGGATCTGAGCGCAATTACCATGTTCATATATGCCTAAACGAACCGAACCAAGGGAGAAAACGCACCAGTTTCCGAAAGAAACACTCAGGTGTGAAAAACACACACACTAAGAATAAGAGAGAGGAGAATAAGAGGTTTGCTACAGCAAGCACAACTAAATACAGATGACAAGATCCAGAGATTTCAAGAGGGCCTGATTTCCTCTCCTGTGGTACATGACTGTAAATATAAAACATATGGCTAGGTATAAAAATATATTGCTTGGTTAGTTCTCCATGACTGTCCAATTAATTGTGGGCCGAAAAGTCAGAGAGAACGCACATGTAAGTAAATGATTACCGGACTTCCCATTTCAGGATTGATTTGTGATTTCCAATTTTTAAATGACGATTGTTACATCACGGGTCAGATAGCATGCTTTATATGACGATGCACTCATTTAGATGAGTTGCAGACACATGCACAGATGCGTGCACATATCTGTCCACAAACATAATGGATGCAGCATGAGAAACCGCTGTTTACGAGAAGCTTTAGGTTTCATCAAATGGTTTTCTAAACCCCTCCATGAAAATCCAACCCACAACAAATTTGTCCAGCTGCAGTGGGTAAAGCGCCGGTGTGTGAGTCTATAGGGCAGGACAAAGCCTGGAGTATTTGCTGATGCTGGCCATTCCTTACAATGGAATCGGCTTTACAATAAGCACACATGCCTGCAACTACACTCTCTCTGCGGTCACCGTTTACTCACAAGGGTCATAAAGGGCGTCACTTGACAAGCTGTGATCTATTTCCATTTAAAGGTTTCATTAGAAGGTGCTGGTGTCTAATTAGACAGATTTTCTTCACAGTTTATTGTTAAGAATATTCTTTCTATTTTAATTTGGCAAGAGGAGAACTGCCCCCCCCCCCCCCCCCCTCCCCTAAAACTTTTTTTAGTTTTAGAGCCAGGCACAACATATTTCACGTTAATATACACAAAAGCAGGATTTTTGGAACAATTTTTTGGTGTTACAGAAAATGTTCAGTGGCACTGTGATCATATGAAATTAAAAATATTCCACCGTATATTTTTTTTTGGAAAGGAAACCAAAAGATACAGTAAACCATTGAGCATTCATCAAACTGTGCAGACTCATTCTTATATGTAAGAGTTATCCAAGTTTAAAGTAAAAAAGGAAATCGCACCATACAGTTTAGGTGTCACACTAATGTTTATTCAGTATCTTGTGCTATGAATGATTGACATTAGGTAAGCATACAATCTACTCTATTTCCATGTATTCTTGGCACTTCGCACATCATTTTCGCTCTCGCACCATGAGAGCACGGCTAGCCGAGCTTCTGTAAGTTTAGAAACTGGCAGTACAAGCGAGAAATCTCCCATGAGTACACGCCTCGTCTGAACACACGCCTGCCTTTCCCACAGCCCATCCCAACACACTCACACACAAAGAATCTGCTTCCCTCGTTCGCCTTAGATCATCACTTCTGGGAGAAAAGTGTGACCAGAGAAAAAGTAAGAAAGACAGAGATGCTATTTCAGTTTTACTTAGGTGAAAATCAATTTTAGACCAGGAACTAGACCAACAGACCTCTTTATTTGGGTGTGTTTACTGAAATTCTTGTTCAAGTCTTTTTCTGAAAGAAGGCCATTACATTCTCTCAGTAACAGCGGCGGTGTCAGTTTAGAGTGCATTCCTGATGGATAATTGGTCTGGAATTAAAGTTGTGTTTGGTCTAACGCGTGTCGGTGGATGTGTGTGTGTATCCGAGTGTGTTAAATGCCGAGGTCTCTCTCCTTTATGGGCCCCGAGGCCTGATTCTCTGATGTCTAAGTGGCCTTTCACATTCAGCGGAGGCCACCTGCTCCAAAAACAAGCTCTTCTTTCATAACAGCCTTGGTCAGCACTTCAGTCATTTCCGGCTGAAATAAAATGGCCTTTGAGATGATAGTCATTCAAGATTAAAACACAATCTATAAAAAAGCCACAAATGTTTTAATATGTGCAACCTGTTTTTGGCCCGTGCTGCCCACACATACAGAAACAATGGAAGTCCAGATGTTGACCGTAAATTTTTCCACATGGCTAATGTTAACCGCACCTAAAAACAGCTGTTCACGAGGTCAGGGGTCTTTAATCCATTTAGTAATTGTATTAATATGTTAACTTGACCTGAGATCTGTCACCAAACAGTAGCTAACAGATAAGCTAACGATGAAGATGTAAAGTAGCATAGCGCAAATATAAAAAATGCAGTAAATGTCACCTATTAAGTCTGATTCTAACAACAATTACAATACGAAAATCCTAAATATGCTTAAAAACAATACGAGTGAATGATGACTTCTATAGAAGCCAATTCATTTAGTGACCACAAAAGAGCGCTGTAGCATACAACAGTAGTTAGCTGAACACAGAAGATAAGCTTGAAAGACCTTGCTAAATATGAATAAATATTGAGATAAAATACATTCACTATGTTTCCATCCACCTATTTATATGCGCATTTTGGAATATCGCATAAAAAACGCTGGGTGGAAATGCCAAAATTCACATAAATTCTTTTGAAAGAATTGAGGTGGATACTTTTAGCCGCATAACATGTGAACTTAAGAAACACATTAACTTAATAAATCCCTCGATTCTCAACAAAAAACTCATGTGGATGTGATTGGATAACTGGACTGACCAGCGGATCGGTTGCACAGCGTCTCTAATGTTGGTTTAGTTGTTCTAAACTCTGTCATCAAAATGATTTGGTTCAATTTTCCCAAACACATGAAAGATAGCATGACAGAGTGTGTTACGGTTCGTCTGCGCGCTGAGACGCAAGTCATTCGCGATGGAGGATAAAAGAGCCACAGCAGTTTTCCTGATTGCAGCAACTTCCCATGTTTATTACAGATATATCGTGCCAAATTGATGATTTTGTTCTCTTGAACACATGGGATGCAAACGCTGCTTTATTCACAAATGTTTTACGGAATATTTCAACTTTGAATGAAAACATAGCTGACGCTACATAAATGATTAATAATTTATACAAAATAAGTCAATATTGATGAATATTGAAGGCAATGTTGCCGTTTCACATGTTTGATATTCCGCTAATTCATACCATATTTAACACATTGATCTGACCTGAGATATTAATTAGATGACCGTGGCAGAAAATGTGGCTAACAAATACTAGCTTAGTTGGGGACATTAAAATTAACATTTATTTTAATATTCAACAATCTGCCTGCATTGACACTATTATACAAGAACTGAACTGAGCTGGACGATGACATCACGGTTTTCCCCAGACCGGCTAAATATATAAATGCTAAATTAATAACTTTTTTTAAACAAAAATAGGCTGTGTAATATCTCTGTAAAGCTGCTTTGAAACAATCTGTATTGTAAAAAGCGCTATATAAATAAATGTGACTTGACTATAGCTAATTGCTGAGAGATATTAAAACACAGATACTAGATAATAAACCATCCTTGTAAATTTGACAATAAAGTTGGGGTAAAAGTGACTAATTAAATTGTAATGATTATTGTGACACACAAGTAAGCATGTTACTTAATATGGATGTTTGATGATATTTAAAGTAGCGCTAACGGTCTAGCAATAGCAACTGAGAACTTTGAGGGTGGTCAGCTGTGTGACTGCGGTTGGTCATTTATACAGTAGGCAAAAATAACTAAGCATATACTTCAAGATTGAGTCTTATCTGCATCTGAGCATTCTGGGTTACATCATTAGTCCACATCGGCAGGCACTGATCACTTCACACATGCTTGCCAGGCTAATTAATCACAGTGAGGAAGACTGACTGCGCTGCGTCCCGTCACACCTCGGGAGAGCTTTTTAGATACGTTTGGAAACTTTTCAGCAGCCGTGCGACACATTTTCGCCACTAATCCAGTCATTCAAGCAGATGTGTTTCTCTAAAGATAAATAAATGATAAAAACAAAAACCCTACGAAAAAAAAAGCATGCTACATGGATTTCCGAAATGATGGAGCACACAATATGTAGTAGTTCCCAAGAGGCTTTGTGGTTTTGTTGAGATTAGGGATTCTCGTTTCATGATCCTCTGACTTTGCTTTGAAAGATCTACCATTATAAGCTGAACAAATATTAAAATTTATTACAATATGGCTTCATTCCTCATGAAAATCTTGCTTTATGAATTCATACCAACTGTGGAGCCAGTGGTTTCTTTTCATGTTTACAAGAAATTACCACAAATTACTTCATTGTTCTCATGTTACAGGTAATAGATTGTACTCCACATCTTGCTCAAATCTATTTTTTCCCCTATTTTCTGAATGAAATATGGGTGGTGCTTGCCGTTTTAAAAACCACCACAGGGAGTTTTGCAAAGGCCCTCAGATTTATATAATGTACTGGTCTTTAGATTAGCAAAGTTTAATGTTAACGGTAAACAGTCTGTTCAAACCACAAGGGCCAGCTAGTCAGATCTGAGTGAGTAAACCTCACTCCCCTGGCCTCAAGAAGCGCACTAGCGATTGCGCCTGCCTCCCATGCCGTTGACACTGGGTCGAATGTCACTTGGAAGGGTGTCAGTAGGACCAGTTATATTGGTGCCGTGACCCTGATGGGAGTGATTTTTTGGGGGGTGAGTGTTAACTGAGGCCAGCTAGTAAGAGCTATGCAAGTAAACCACACTCCCCTGGCCTCAAGTGGTGCACTAGCGACTGACGATAGAGGCTGCGATCTTTAGTGTTCTTGTTAGTGCACCCACCCTCCACGCCAGTGACACTGCTTCGAATCCCGCTCAGAGTGGTCTACAAAAGCAACATCAATAGTGACACTTGCCTCACCGATTTCACCCTATACCCATCCGATATATAGCAACACTTTAACAACTGTTTCGTAGTCGCCTTTGGAACACAACTTCCCTATTAAGAGAGACCAAACACAATGGGCCCGCTGTTCAGCCTCTGAGCGATTGAGCAATGGCAAATCTGATGGACTTGGAACTTCAGCATGGATGAATGGAAATATAGCATAGTGTCAAATGTAGATTTTTTTTTTCCCCTCTTTGCCACGCTATACTTCTTCCTTCAGATGTCTGGTTTCAAGGCCTGCCACTTCATTAAACAAGAACATCTATGAGTTAACACACTTGCTGGACACATGAGACGACTATTTCAGTAGGACTATGAATTCTTTGCTGCCCTTTAGTGTCATTTATGAAAACACAGGGTACTGTATATTTGAAGATTGCATAATGTTTAAACTACAAGTAATTGAATACACTTGTTTTGTTGTTTCAGTGTCACTGATGAACTCAAGCGTCATGCTTTGACATGGAGAGTCAACGGGCATTATTTTAAAAAAGCATTCAACAGGACAAGCACAGAAATAAATAAAAAATCTAGATATTCTGTTTTCTTGCATATAAAAACCATGCAGTTACAAGAATCATCTGGCTGCAATAATTGCTTATACTGTATGTTCTTTTAAGATTTTAAATATTGCATTAGAAATGACTCATAGGATTTGGTCGAAACATCACAGGCAGATCTTGTAATGGTTGTTCACCATTTTATAGTGGAAACCTTGTTCATATCAGGAAAGACCCAAACCTCACTTTCCTGGCACACAGTCGGTGATATTCAGACCAATCACACTGCATTTAATATACTGCCAGTATTTACATAAGTTATGTTCACCCCAGTCCGAGTACCACTCTGCTTGGTCTATTTTATTACATTTCCAGTAAAAATAGTTGAAATCTTTATTTTATAATTAATGGATAATTGGATCTCTTCTCGAGAGAAAGGTACAAAAATTATAATAAAAATAACAGACCGTACTTTCCCTAAACCATGTACTGCATATTAAAGGGGGTTTCCATTAAAATAAAGTCAAAAATCCACCAGAATCCCCCACACCCATGACAGGAGGGTGTATCTTGATTCTTTAGGCCTGAGGGAAACTCACAGATGTGAAAAATCATCCCGACACCCTAAGCCTCTGACCTCTGACCTTCACACCTAAATGAGTCAAACATTCTGTCTTACTCCAGTGTAGCCATCAGCACGGAAAGCAGCCCCCGTTGCATGCAGTGAAACAAAGCTTCTTTGTGGCAGTCCACCCAAACATGCCATTCATAAAGATATCATTGTTTCAACTCTAAACACTCACAGCTGAAATTTTGGTTCTGAAGGATTGTTATTTGAAGCTGAATATGTAATCCTTATACCTCATTCATCTGAGCAACTGTAACTCTTAAGTTCTGCAATTTTATTTATGCAAGAGTTTAAGAACTGCAGTGACATGCAAACATCATTTTACAATCAACATGTAATATAATACGATTTTTGGAAAACTTTTTCAGACAGGGGACTAGCATGAATGGTTTTCTAGCATAAGAAACAACAGCTGCTTAACCTGCGTTCTTTGTATACATGCACCCAATATTGAAGGTACAGTTGACATGCGCCAATAAAGGGTAGTTGCCGTCTGGTTACAGAACACCCAGACAAAATACAGACCATACCTGATTACTATCAATATCATTATAGGGCCTCACTGCTGACTTGGATCTATCGAGAATTAAAATGTAGTTCCATGTGCTTAAAAGAAACCTGGCAAAGAGCTGAGGGTCCCAACTTTGCGGTTGTGCTTGCGTGGACATCAATATCTGTGAGCAGACAGGAGCTTGAGAGAGAATGACAAAAAAATAGGGAGTGGACCTGCTACAGAGGCAATAGTGTGGTTTGCAAACTCACCACAAATCATTCAAACACACTCATTGCCATCTCTGGGGTTTCCACCGTTCTCCACCCTTACAACTTTCTTTGAGTTTGTGGCTTGCACAACCAGAGAAAACAAGACCCAGACCTGCTGTACACCAATGTCAAAAAGCATAAAACTCTTTGCCATCCATGGACAGACTGAACCACAACTTGGTAGATTATACAAACATACAAACCAGTCATCCGGTGCCTGGCTGAAAACATTAGAACCGTGAGAAACTGGATAAAGGGTGGATTCTTGAAAGAGACATATCGGGACATGTTTAGTCATGTGGTGAGGACTTTGAGGGACTCAATGACTATTCTACAAGACTATGTTTTCTCAAGAACAGGCCATGGATCACAAAGAACCAGAAGGACCTGCTAAACAGGAAGAAGACGGTCTTCAGATTGGAAGCAACCTAAGCAAGTCCAGACGGAGCTAAAGAGGAAGAACCACTGATAAACATTAGGAGCAAGAACAATATGAATGAACTCTAGGCTGGTGGTGCAGAAGAACCTGGACAGGGCTAGTGAGATAAATCTCAGACTCTCAATCGCTGGCCGAACCCTCCCCCTCATTGTAGTTTCCTAGGGGGTTTCTGCTCCCTTTTGTACCCTCCGCCTTCCTCCCCTGATTCTTGATCTCCCTGTGAGCTCCCATCGGCCACTCTCCCAAACTTCCATCCACCCCACTACACATCTCCAACTCAGGGTGATGCAGGTGGACACCACCACAGTCTCCAGAAACATCTGAACACAAATCAAAGCATCCATCCTTAAAGCCAAGAATGGGTCTGGAACGTTGGAGTAACTTCAGGCGCTAATTTAAGACTTCCCTATGGGAATTGAATCCAGTATTTCTAAAAAGGCACCTGCCACAAAATTTGGCTGGCACCCATCTTGACATAGCCTACTGAGACAAATTCTGATTATCGTGGTTTTTATAATGCTAATTCTGATTTGGCATCCTACATTAAAAACAATGATTTCTATCTCCATAGGGGGGCCTTCTGTCTTCCATTCTAAACATTGTTCAGGTGCCACACTGATCATGCCTGCTTGAGGAGAGCAAGCTGTCATTGCATAACTTGCACTGGACAGGCACTGCAAACATATAATGCATGCCAATAAATGTCTGTCATATTTCTCTTGGATACACCTGTTGCAGAATTGCACAGTCTGACCATAGTGAGGACCCAGCTGCCATTGCTACAGGTGCCTCTTGGAGCGGCTTTTATTGTAACATTCCTAAATGCCAACTATTCTCGCCATTCCTGACCATCACAAACAAACACATTAGGGTAAACACAGACGTGCTCATTCAAATACCACCGTGTCACCACACCCCCATTCTCGGACAGAAGACAGAACGGAAGGAAATGTGTTCTGGTCTCAGGGGAACCTGCACTGCTTTTCCTTCAGACTGGCCGATTAGTTGGGGAGAAGGAGTTAAAACTTGTGGACTGTCATGAAGGATTCTAAATTCAGATCCTTTATTTAAATTAAGATAGTTTATTTGTTAATCAACTTTCCGATGATACAGACAAGTATCTTATAATTATGAATCGGAAATCAGCAGTCCTGAAGGTCTTGTTCGAGGTTTAACTGGTTTAAGACTTCTTCCCAAATCATGCAGTAATTCAAAGAGAATTGACTCAATTTATCTCAGAATCTTAAGGCTATTTCACGTTTGCTCAGAGCTGGAAAGCTATAACCCAGAGGCCTGTGGGACCACCCACAGAAACCCCATTCAGGCACTCAAGCCAGATGGGAAAAAATGCATTTAGGGAAGACTGCTCCTTCTAAAACCTACCCATCTGCCTTTGCCACAAAATACTCAAAATAAGGCCTTGAGGCAAGACATACTCCCTTGAAAAATCCTGTTTTCTTCCTACAGACATTTCAGAGCATAGATGGTTATGTTATAGGCGTTTCCCGACTAGTACGGTGTAAAGAAAAGGTCAAACCATATTGTTAAATTTTTTCCAGGCTAAGATCTGCTATTATGACTTAAAGCTACACTGTGTCATTCTTTAAGTTGATTCTTAGCAAAAACACTTCCTTTCAAAATGATATGTGCTCATTAATGTATAATTACTTCCACCAACTAATCAAGTATTCTTGTAAGCGTAAATCTGCCATTTATAATACATACGGGTGAGCTGCTCGAATGGCGGAAGCCATGTTGTGCCTCCATCTTGAAAATACATTAGCCAAAGAGGGACATACCTGGAAATTCAAGCTTCCCCTTTCACGTTTTTACACTCAGTGGCACCGTGACGAATGCGAGCGGGAGATTACTCGCGACTGCCGGCAGATTTTAAATAATACGGCCACCGTAGTAGTTAAAACGCCCTCGGAATGGGAGGGGCTAGAAAGTAATATTCGGTTGGTAGTCATATACAATTTCACCGCTAGATGGGAGAAAATCCTACACAGTCTAGCTTTAATAGTGTCTGACGGATTATTACAGTATTAGACAATTTTCAGAGATTTGGACAGCCTTTTTCATAAAAAAGAAATGTGAGGTTAGTTTGTTAGTAGTTTTGGGGGGGTTTATTGAAATTGCTGTGTTATTATGTAGGCTAAATTGTTTTAGTTAGCTTGGTTCAATGACTAAACATATTTACTATTTCCTTACCCCATAAAGCATTGACTACACAAACTACCCAAACATCTCAGCCCGTTATACAAGCCACCCAAATAACACAAAAATAGGACTGGAGGGTTAGCAGCATCCTTCTTTTATTAACACAGCTAGCGTCTCTGCAAACAGCTAGCTCCCTACTCCAAATTTGTCTTCATTTTCCCCCTCCCGTTCAGACCTGACAAAGTGCTAATAGCGTAGCCTACCCAGATGCCCTCTGCCATTATACTTCTTAGCTGTTTTTCTTAAATAAACAGCAGATATGCATAGTATGAAAACCTGAGCCTTAGGTTGACTGTGTGCTAAATGGTGGCATAGTCTCATGGGACATTAGCCTGCTTTATTTGTTGTAAGCTAGTTGGTCTTATGCTTTCTTTGACACTGTAATTATCAGTCTGCTCTGACGTGTCCTAATAGCAGGATGCTGTAGAATCGGGGGATGGTACAAATCCTGAAAGCTAATCTTAGACTTAAGATAACATTTAAGACAAATGATGCACTCTCAGAAGAGAAATGTGCAAAAATTGTACCTTGTGCAATAGTTTTTCACAGGGCAGTAGGCTACCCTCAGAGGGACATCTTTATAGGGCTGTCCCTGACTAAAGATTTTTCTAGTCGACTAGTAGTCTTTCATTTCATTAGTCGACTAATCGCATGTTTATATTAATTTAATTAGCCTACTTAAATATATACTGGGTGTGGAATATATGCCTCGCGACCAAGCGCACATAAAGCTTGCTGTTTTGGCTAGCGGCTAATGTCAATTCTGCTGCATTTAGGTTGGGAAAATATTTTCTACATGCACAGTGAAACCTATTGAGTTATAAATAGTCACACAAAACAGATATCAACTATTCGATGAGATCCATTGTGAGAGTAAAGTCTCACCTGACAACTTTGGATCTGATCACTGGAGATGGATATTCATACCATGTCTAAACAGGGCCTATATTCCTGTCTTTTCTTTCCATATGGTTCATGTAATTCTCTTTTAGAGTAAAAGCAGGAAGTGCTAATTACCTCTTCTCTGTTATTTTAGGAGACTGTGCCAGACTTTGTGATCCAACAGCACGGTTTCTCACAGGCAGCAGCGTTCCTCACATACAAGCAGGTGATTTCTACAGCTATGCGTCTATGGAGTGCTGTTAGCACAAAGCAAGAGGCTCCACAACTGCTCAATTACACATGTAAGATAAACAGAGACATAAAAAATGCATCATTTATGAAGATCCCGGCAATTTAACAGGAAAGGCGGCAGTGAATCTTTTCTTTCTCAATGTTGAATAACTGCTTCCCTACTCTTTCCCACTCTCCCAAGAAACCTCTGAAAATTATTTTCTCCATTTTCCCACGAGTTTCAGTATAACGTTATGAGCCCTTTGTGGTTACTCCATCAACTCTGCCTGGCAAGAACCTGGCTGAGGTCTAACAGGCCTTCCAAAGATGATTGAGAGAAGGGCTTGGCCTCGCGTTCAGGCTACGCGAGATGAGCCAAGTCTGTCCTCATTTTGAAGGGTGATAATCTTAGAATACAAGGAATACACCCGCTGAGTTTACAAAAACCCAACCTCGACTAGGATTCCTGAACAAAATGATGCCCTTAACATGTTTTGTACCAACATCGACCAACACTTTGTTTAAAACAAAGGACAAATCAACCTTTGTTTAGACACAGATTGATTGATTCTTTCAAGAAAAATTAGAGACCCTTAAAAGTAAAAGTAACCACTGTTAATGAGGCATGGTCTTGATCTAGACCCCAGGAGAGTGTAGACCTTTAACTCCCATCTGTTTCAACCTTGCAATCTGGCTTAATGGGTATTCAAGACGCAAATGTGGACAGACGTTGAGGCTTGGCAGCACAACTTAGACCACTAGACCAGGATGAGAAATCCTTAGCTGACCTAGTTAGAAAACCTAACTATTAGTGTGAGCACCTTAGGTCATATCCAAAATTTCACCCTCAGTTCTAGCTGTCCTCTTTGGTGGAGTCCACGCTTTGGTGACATAATGCCACATGGACTGTTGGGTAGTAGACCGCTTTGCGAAAGGGCGGGCAACAATTTGAATCATAAAATGACAACT
Source organism: Phoxinus phoxinus (assembly GCF_949152265.1). Lineage (NCBI taxonomy): Eukaryota > Metazoa > Chordata > Actinopteri > Cypriniformes > Leuciscidae > Phoxinus > Phoxinus phoxinus. Next base: position 23,733,997 of record NC_136900.1, on the reverse strand, counting down.
GAGACACTATCTTGGGATACCGTCTTGTGGACCATACAGACACATGAAAGTGAAGGCCACAAGAACACAGGGCCATAAAAACAATAATCTCCAAAAACAAAAATCTTATGAATAACATTAAGCAAATATTTTGTACATTGCAATGATTTGGAAAGCCAGCAAGCCAAGCAGTGGTTCGGTTATCTTTAACATCAAGATCAACTACATCTTGCGTTCATTGAAAATAAGTTATTTGGAATTACTGAAAGATGTGGACAAGCATGAGTTATTTATGGGGCCATATTTTAACGATCTGAAACGCAAGTAAGTTTGTGGGCAAATCTAAAATGTGTTGGTCTGAAGTCGCTTCATTATTCATAGGTGTGGTTTGGACGTAACGTGAAATAAACCAATCAGAGCGTCCTCTCACATTCCCTTTAAGTGCCGGCGCGCTTGTTCCACGGCGGATTGCTATTATAACGCCTTAAAATAGCAGATGACTAACATGCAACGCGCCACTGTCTTTAGACTGGGTTTCTCCTGGTCAGTGGCGGAATTGTTTTCTGAAATATTTTTTTTCAAAATATCACCAGGGAACGTTTGCACCGGAACACGCCTCCTCTTTTCGCTGAACCGCCCCCCGAGCGCAAGTTCATTCCCTAATTTACCGACGTGCGTCTGTAGAGGGAAAAGTCCGCTGTGTGTCGGGTGCAAAATAGGAAGGATACATGCGTCGGCGTACAAAGTCAATTGCGCTGGGTGCAAGCTAGGGCCCATGGACTCAAAATTATCACAAAGTTTTCCTGGAAAAGCAATCGGCACGCTGTTGCTTCGGATCTACAGGGGGCCACAAGGTCATTGTGTGGTCTCTCCCGACCAGTTATTTATGAGTTGCATGAGTTTATTTACAACAGGTACTGGCAAACTCTTCTGAACCTGTTGAGGCCATTCTTCTGAAATTGTCCTGTAAAACAGGTTTGATTTTAACAATACGCTAATGAAAGAGCTCATTAGTGAAGTGCATTTTAAAACTCAAATGTGATTTAGAAAAAAAACATTGTTTATGTTCAGGAAAACATTGAGACGTAGATCCATTTCTCAATTGACGTGGCCTTCTGGACTTCTGTCTGGAGGACTTCCTTTAAACACATCCCTTGGGCCCAACAAACTCTCCTGATGTCCAAAGTGCTGTAATACGTGCACTGAGCCAAAGGCGTAGGAGTCATTATACTTTCATCATTTACTAAATAGCTCAGACTTGCTTTAATGAGTGCGGGTTAATTAAAGTAACCCGGTCATAACGCTGGCTTTGTCCCCGTTTAAGCCTGACTTGCAGATGTCCCTCATTGCATGCAGAAGGACAGATGCGACGTCTTTCTCCCGCACACGTCCACAAGCACAGCTTGGTTTTATAACCACGGACAGAAGTGTCCAGTCATAAGTCTGTCCCCAGCCAATTAGCAGAGCGACAAGGAGACACTGAGATGTACATTTGAGAACAAAGGCCTTCACACTAGAAGACAAAGAATCAATTAAGAGAGACTTGTTAAGATTTTCACAAATTAAGCTTTTTCTTTTTCTACTTCATCAACAACAACAACAACAAAAAAGTGAAGGTTTAAGTGACTAATATTCATTAATTCATTCATGTATATTTTACCAGTTTGTTGGACTACCAATTTCAAACATAGCTGTGATAGTCTCGTCTCTTGAATGTTCAAACAATATTTAGTGCCAATTCATTTGTTTGTTTACCTTATAATAAGCAGAAGCTATACATATTCTATATAGATGAAAGATATATTATTTATATTATTTTATAACTTTTTTATTAATTACATTTAATTATCTTTTTTTTTTAATTATCAATTATTTATTGAACATTTGTGTCCCTTATCATTCAGATTTTTCTAAAATGCCAACAAAAACAACACGCCATGAGATGCCACTTATTTACACCAATGTTATTGTTTTCCCAATTCACAGCTTGCCTTACAAACACATCTTAACAGGGGAGAAATCACATTGAGTCTCGTGTCTTATTGCTCAATGATATTTTTCTTCAAAAACAGGTGCATTTTGAGATTGCTCTTAAAGTGGGGCAGATGTTTGAATATTATAACTAGAAATGCAAGAAACCGACATCTCCTGAGATAAGTGACTGACATATGACTGACCTCGGACAACCATCGAGGGTCAGGACAATGGTGTCCTTTAAAAGTGTCCAGCTGGACACCAAGCTCTAAAAGTTGCATTTCCACGATTTATGGCAAGCTTCCTCAATGTCTGAGCTGTGTCCAACTTAATAACCCTGTCCAAAATCAGGGTGACCAGGGTCTCTCGACACAATAATCAGGCTAAATCTGTCCTCGGTAACAGGCTGTTCCTCCAGGCCACCAGAAAAGAAAGATCAAGAACATTCAGTTTGTCCTCCACAACGGCAAAGACACAACGTGCCTCAACGTCTCTCATGCAAATCAGATACAATCACGCTGAACATCACAGACAGAGAATGCGGTAGCGCTGCCTGCGCAAACAACTTTTACTTCAACTTACTTTCAGTTCACCAGTTCACACTTACAAATAATCAGATGAAGAGTGTGTTTTTGGCGTGCTGTCCGATGGGACGGCTCTGAGCTCAGTTTGGCCCCGAACCCAAAGTACTCCCCCGGTATCCCTGGCTGGGATAGGAACCGAGCCAATAGTGAGTCGAGGAACATATGAAGAGTCTGCTTTATGTGTGCATATGCCAAGCTAATCGGACAGGCCATTTAAAGGTGTTCCTCCCAAAATGTGTTAATAAAACATAATTTAAACTGAAATGTTTAAAGATCTTAAAGGGTCATCAAACCCTGAGATGTTAACAGAGATGGACAGTTTACACATCAATGAAAACAATGATATTATGTTTATTATTAGGGGGAACTTATTCACTTATTATTAAAGTGATAGTTCACCCTAAAATGAAAATGAAGACTGGTGTTGTTCTAATGCTGTATACTTTCTTTATGGACCACAAAAAAAAGAGTCCTGCTCAAGCCCATGGCAGTACATAGCGACCAGCATCAAGCTTTTTAAAAAAGACGCAAAAGTATCACATAATGATCCCATGCGACAGCTGACGTATATTCCAAGTGTTCTGGGGGTATGCGATATGACATTTAATTTTTTTAAGTTCATCAAGGTGCCGCTCATATCATATATTTTTCTTTTTTTTTCTCCGCTCATATTTGAATATTTATTTGTATAATAAGTGTGTTTTTGTTCTGCATTTTATTGGTTGTTGTCTACCCTCTTCTCACAGCTTCACACACCCACTTCTTGAGTATTTTTCAAGCCTGAGGTGTGAATGATCAGTGCTAGGGGGGTTTCATGACGCTTAAAAGACAGGGTAATTTCTAATGAACTATATTGTGTAAATCGTTTCTATTGGCACTGAACACTCAATATGAAGACAGATTCTCTTTCTCTCTCTACCAGTTGTTTCATGCGTCTATTTGCCCGTGGGGTAAATTCCTAATTGTGTGAGAGACTTTTATAGTCGATTACTGCATGAGATATTTCTATGTTATTTTATATAACTGGAAATACGTTGTAGATTTCTCCTGCCTGGGCATGTTTTACAAAATATATACAAACGACTCTGAAAATAAAGAAATAGACTTTAGTTGGGAGAATGTCCTCAAGCTAAGATTTCTGCTTGGTTCAATGAATCATTTCTTAATTTAATTTATCTTTCTGATGGTAGTATAGATATACCGAGTGCCTGTTGTTGCTGTGGTGTTCATGTAAAATGGGCATGATACCCGTGTGGGAAGCTCAGGGCAGTTCGGTTTACCAGACAGCAAACCTTTTGAGGGCACCTTAAAGGAAAACTCCACTTTTTTTTGTGGAAATAGGCTCATTTTCCAGCTCCCCGAGAGTTAAACAGTTTTACCGTTTTCGAATCCATCCGATCTCCGGGTCTGGCGGTAGCACTTTTACCATAGCTTAGCATAGATCATTGAATCTGATTAGACCATTAGCATCTCTCTCAAAAAAATTACCAAAGAGTTTAGATATTTATCCTATTTAAAACTGTAGTTACAGTAGTTACACTGTAGTTACATCGTGTACTAAGGCCGACAGAAAATGAAAAGTTGTGAATTTCTAGGCCAATATGACAATGTACAGCAGGCGTGGTACGGCAGCAGTTCCTTGATTATTACGCAGGAATGAGAGAATAGTTCCTAGTCATATTGGCCTAGAAAATCGCAACTTTTCTGAAAATATCGAAACTCTTTGGTCACTTTTTTGAGAGAGATGCTAACGGTCTAATCAGATTCAATGATCCATGCTAAGCTAAGCTAAAAGTGCTACCGCCAGACCCAGAGATCGGCTGAATGGATTCGAAAACGGTAAAACTGTTTAACTCTCGGGGAGATGGAAAATGAGCCTATTTCCAAAAAAAAGTGGAGTGTTCCTTTAAGAGATAAGAAAGCACCATAGACATTACTCAAAGAAAACCTCTCAGCAGCAATTAAGCTTTTATAGCCTGTGTATTGAGCTTCTGTCTTCATTAAACTTTTATTCAACTACATTTGTTTTTAAAACGATCTCAAACTTAAGAGCTTTTATTGACATAAATGGAGGGCTTACTCCAATTATTGATTCCATTGCCTACTGTAAAAAACTTATATTGCTCAGAAACTTTAAACATACAGTATAAGACAAACTTACAAATGTGTTTTAATATGTAGTTTGATGTCTAATCCTACGACATTTATGCAATTTTAAATGTGACTTAAGTGTCCAAATCATTTTAGTGGTCACTGTCTCCACTTTGCTGTGCTATTTTTTGTTTAAATGTCTTAAAAAAAAACTCAAATTAGAAAAACTCCTCCATCTTAATCATACACACTCAACAACAGTGTAATAACTATTACAGACACATGACCCCAAAGCATGCTGAATCTTGTTTAAATGGATTTTGGAGACGTTTTAGACTATTTTAAGACTGCACTTCACCGACTAAAAATGGCAGATGGAGAATTCAAACCCAACACAGGAGCCATTACTGTGCATATCTCTACAAGCAAGTTTCCATTTACTGCGAGAGCTACCATTCAGAGCGAATAAAGAGTACAGTAATGTTTGCAAATGGCTGCTTATCGACAGCAATAAATCCTCCTGCTGCATTTGAAGACGAGATGAGAGATAGACAGAGTTTCATAGGATCACTCCAATTGTGAAACGATCTGTCAACGAAAGAGAGAAACGAACCACACGGATAAAAGAAAGAATGTGTCTTGTTTAAACATTTAAATATGGGTTATTTTACTCATAATTATCATGACAGATGTTGCCACTATAAGCCAAAACGATAAATCATAATATGCAATCGTTGGTGGAAGCATATGGACATTATTTATTTATAATATCTACATGGCATATGGTGCATATTATAAATATAAAAGCTGCAGTTCTGTTCTTTGTTTATTGCGGATTAATTCATTGATTATTAAAGTTGTTTAGTATGTGCTGACAATCTCAGGATGCTGTTAAAATCCCCAAATATTGGGTATGCATTAAAACAAATACATGTGTGAATACAAACAGGCCTACATAATAAAGTTGTAGATTTCTTGTGGGAAAAAGAGCTTTGAAGGCTATTTTTGTCACCAACAGCTATTCTTGTAGCAGTCTTCTGACAGTTAAACGTGTATGCGACACATGAAAACTGCAATGCGAGTTGCTTTTCATCCATAATCACTCCGGTTCACCCTTCTTAACGTGCAACTACTGGAAAATGCAAGGCTGCTTTTTCTCCTCACGATAATTCACCCCAACATTAAACTCCTGCACGCGTCATTGTTGGCCATTTTCCCATTCTTCCCCTAATTTCCTGTCTGGGGTCAGAGTTGTCATGGCGACAGGCGAAGGATTGACCTATGAGAATGTTTACAGCTGAATCAGGAGCGCCAAAACACAATGCCTCGTGCTGACCGGCTTCAATCCGCTGGCTATTCACCCGCCTTTCTCTCCTGCTTTCCAACAATCCTCTTGTACTTCAACAGGATTATGTCCCAAACTAAATCTTGTGATTCCATAAACAACCTCCAAATGAAACCCAGAGACACTCGACACTGCCGCCGTTATTGGCGCTGAAGTATTTGCATCAAAAGCCACAATTCCTCAAACGTTTGTTGATTACAAAGAGTTTATCTTTATCCAAACTGTCCTAGTACCGTTACAAAGAGATAGCATCTGCTAATTAGTGTATCCAAGCTTTTTGCAAACATGATTTCATTAGGCAAACAGGACATTCAACGGCTCTATCCCAAAACCTATGAGCTGCTAAGCTAGACAGCTTTTCAGGCATCAAAGATGCGGTCTTGACACAGAATGCTGTTCAAGAAATGGTAGCGAGCAAAATTGTGCTAGAAGCTCCCTCTTATTGAGAGTAATCCCAAAATACAATATGACATACCCAAGAAAAAGAAAAAAACACCTCATGAAGTGAGGTCTTGTATGTGATTAATGGTTCCCCTAATATTTATATACAATATATATTTTATGCTCAAGAGAGAATCATGTTGTTAGCTTAGCAACCCGCTAACAAAACTTTACTGTAATCGATTGTGTTGAATCTCTAGTGCACTTCGCATAAAAGTTTTGTTTCATTTCCATTTCAGTCACTTATGAGGTTACATGCGAGTTAGGCTGTGTGTCCACCGAAGCGTTTTTTCACGTGGCTGGCGTATTTATTCAATTGTTTTCAATGGGAGCGCCGCGTTTTTAAAACGCCATGAGCGTAACGAGGCATTTAACTTTTTTTCACGCTGAAGCGCTTAGCGGTTCTGCGTTTTTTTACAGGTCGCCGAGAGTTGAAGAATGTTCAACTTTGGGTAAAACACAGCGCTCATCACTGTCACTTTTTACCCAACCGACCAATCACAGTGGAGGAGAGGCGGGACTAATACCACACCGACCAGCTGTTACAACATTCTTTCTGTACAACGACATCAACCAGCAGAGCTAAGCGAACAAAAACTGTGCCGCTGATATTCTGTATCATAGCAACGAAGAGTCTCAACTGAAAAAACACTGCGCTGCCAAAAACGCTCTCAAGCGCCCACAGCTAGTCGTTTTCAGCAGAGCTCCAAGCGTTTTCATCTGGCTAAAAATGCTTTGGTGGACACACGGCCTTAGGCTAATGCCAATGACTAGAAAAAGAAATATTTTAAGGAGCTCAAGGAGCTTGAAATGTTTGAACTTGAGCTGTTTTTTAGCCGCTAGTAGAGAACTCTTAGCTTTTTGTACAGCTGGGCCTTTGGTTTTGGCTTGAAGTACGCGTAAACAGTTCCACTGACCATGCAAGATGGTGTTTTCCTTTTTACTGCCATCCTAAATCCATGAATGATAAAAATAACCTACACAAGACAAGTGCACTAGCTTGCAGACTTCATATTCAAAAATGAAAGTATATTTTAGCGTTGAAATGTTTCCATCAGGGTAGCCAATGTACGAAAGCAGTGCCAGAAATTCCAGGATCGTCCAGAGTCTTGTTTAGCCACAAATGAAAAGGGACAAAGTTCATGTCCTGATCTGGGTCGAGTTCAGAGATGTTCTCAACAGTTTGATGAGTCAAGTATGAAGATGTTTTCTCCATGAAACACTTAAGCATTCACTGCACACTCAACTGCAATGTGAATATCAATAGCAACTATCAGCGAGAGAAAACTATACATCTAGTCCACCTCCTGACCTTTATGTTCATTGGATTTTAAATGGGATGCTGGTACAGTGGGCGCCTTGTTAAAAGCATGTGCGTTCACAGAAACGGCTCCAGGAAAGAAGGACTAAAGTAAATACAAAGAGGCAGAGAGGGGAATGGAGTGTGTGTTGGAGAAAGTGGGAGTGACTTGAGTTGGCAAAGAGAAGTAAGTCTTAAAGACTTCCAGATGTGGGGCTGGTTGGCAGATGATAGAGAAGAACTTTTGTAGCAAATGGACTATGAATTACTCTGAAAGTACCTAGCTCTGTAGTCTTGTGAGTAAAGATACTTCTACCATCACAGTAACCTTAAAGGGACAGTTCACTTAATAATAAAAAAATATGTCGTCATTTACTCACCCTCAAGTTGTTTCAAACCTGTATGAATGAAGAACACAAAAGAAGATATCTTGATGGACCCCATTGACTTCCATAGTATTTTTTTTCTTTCTTACTATGGAAGTCAAAGGGTTTATAAACTGTTTGGCTACTGACAATCTTCAAAATATCTTCTTTTGTGTTCAGCAGAATATAGATATTCAAACAGGTTTGAAACAACTTGAAGGCGAGTATGATGAGAATTACGCAAACTATTCCTTTAAAAGTACTTTTATTTCATACACTCTTAGAAGAAAAGGTTCTATATAGAACCTTAAAAGGTTCTATAGGCGCTTCGTATTTGGAACCCCTAAAAGGTTCTACACTCTTAGAAAAAAAGGGTTCATTGGGGTTCTATATAGAACCATAGGGTTCTTTACTCAACTCCAAAGAACCTTTTATGCTAAAAAGGTTCTATAATGACAAGAAAGAACCCTTTCTTGGGTTCTGTATAGAACCTTTTAGGGGTTCCAAATATGAAGCGCCTATAGAACCTTTTAAGGTTCTATATAGAACCTTTTCTTCTAAGAGTGTAATGTGATGTTTTTGAGTGAAGCAGGTTATTAAATTATAAAAATTGTAAGATGGGACTTTATCTATCTGGAACTATTTTGACTGAGAAAATCTCTATGGCAGCATTACACGGTTCAAGTGACCCAATTCTGGTTTGTTCTGCCCATGTGGCACAGATCGGATATGACCCACGCCACGTGTAAGCAGAAAAAAAGCTCATGGATTACGATACTCTCAGATTGGTTTCAGGCCTCATTCATGTGGAAATAAATCTGATATGAATTGGATATGTGCATTTTCGGATATTTCTGTCAATGCCTGTATGTACAATATGTCAATTGAAATGTATATATTCCGTCAATATGTACGTCATATTAGCCGTGTTTCCATTACCCTTCAAATTGTGCAAATTGAAATTGCGAATTGAAAATACGGCCAATGGAAACACGTTGGAATGGAAAAACTTTCATATATAGCAAAATACGTTTTTACGCTCGCAGGATTTTTTTTTTTTTTTGGCAGTTCGAAAAAGGAATATTTCGCAAAACTGCAATGAAAGTTTTTCAGCATTTACAGGTCACCTGACGTACGTAAAAGTCGATCATTCTTTAAAGATGACGAGACAGAGTTCTTCATTATTAAACTCATAAAAGACAAACGTATTACGGGAATACTGGATTCTAAACAACAAAGAAATGCCACAATTTAACAAGACCTTGAAGCAGAGGGAGAAACTCCCACAAACACAAGTGTAAGGGGCTTTCATTTCCATTAAAGCTTTGATAACACGCATGTCTATATAAAAAAACTAGTGCGGTGGCTTGGATATGTAAACCTACCAACATCCGTTGCCATGATTTTCGGAGTGACTTATCGAGAGAGGGAAAAAAATACGTTTTAGTCACATGACATCGGTTAATGGAAACGCCGTCATTTCGCAACCATTTTTATCGACATTTATAAAATATCACAAAAGTTTTGCGCAAATCTGTAATGGAAATGCGGCTATTGAAAAAGTGACGGTGGCGAATGACGTCACATAACTCTTTTCAATGGCTCAATGGCGGATGAAGGCTCAACCCAAGGTTTTGCTGACCTTTAAAGAAGGTGCGGAAAGCAAAACCTTGCATTATCATTTCATGGGATGTTAACCGATGACCGTTTGACCGATGGTTGACCGTTTCAACGTTAACCGATCAAAGTTGTCGGTAGTCGGTTAAAAAAAAAGTGATCTCTAAATTAGGCTATTATAGACAGTGGACTAAACGCTACTACAGTTAGCCGTCTCATTCCAATATCTTTTTGTGTGAAGTGAGCAAATCCCTCACACTCAATTTTTCAAAACTCGCCTGTTTGTATAGCCTGGGTTTCCCCAGACTGCCTTTGCGCAGCGCGATTTTATTCTCGCTGAAAGGCAGTCTGGAAACCATGGACCTGATTTTCGCCTCGTTTAGGGAACCAATCACAGAACGGGGAGGGAGCAGCAAGACGATGACGACATCTTTGCGACACAACTAAGCAGTTTGTTTATATCTATGGAGTCAACATGGCAGCAGACGCGAAGCTACCTTTTGATGCAGCCTTAGATATTGTTCTAAGTAGTTTAGATCGCAATTTTATTTAGAAAAAAGAGCAGCGTTTGGCGTTAAACCATTTCTCTACATACGTCATCTGGTATAATGGAAACGATTGGCTATGAGCTACGTACAGGCGCATTTGATAGACATTCTTAGCACCCAATAAACGGCGCCGGCGCATTCGTAAACCACGCCTCAAATACGAGAAAATGAACATGTGGTTCCCAGACCCAAGTCTCAACGAGAATTGGGTCTGGCGTTAGCCAGGCTACTGTTTGTACTTAATAAATCAATAAAAACATTTGGCCCGAGGTCACAGCGTTTTGGTTCGCGCGCTCACAAGGTTTGCGAAAAGTAAAGGCTACAGGCTAACACACTCGAGGTTAGAGCCAGCGCAGACGACAGGAGAAAGCGGGCGAGGAAGAGTAGTGTGTGGGACCATTTCACCACAAAGAAGACACAGATGTAAGTTGTGTGATACTCCAGCGCTTAAATATGAAAATACATTACATCTACATTTCAGTGGTAACAGATAAGGTGATGATGATCCTCTTTCTTTATTATTGTTAGCACTTCCTCAAACTAAAGCGGCGTCTCTTCGGAGCTGTCATTTTCTTAAATGAGCCGCGGCAATGTTTCAAATGTGCTTCTAACGCTAGACAAACGCCTTTATTTTCAACGCGAATACCTTGTATCCAAACCATTGCGAAACAAAGTAGCCATTTGTCCTCCGATTACATACAAGCTCCTCGGTGTGTGTGTGTGTGTGTGTGTGTGAGGGGAGGCAGAGCGACAGAGAGATGCGACAGAGTTGCAAAATTGCAGGCGTGGATCGAAATGGCTGTTATTTCAAATAGCGTAGCATATTTTAAACTAAGCGGTTAACCGGTTTCAACCGGCTAATGAGGCTCGGTGGTCGGTCAAGAAATGTTTTAGTTTTTGCCATCCCTAATCATTTCGTCTGCATCCATTGCAAATCGTGCCCTTATTACTTCATTTTCGGCCTAAGCTTTTCCGAATCAGTACGTCTACCTTGGTTTGTTGTGCCAAGTGTAAGTAAGTTAGCCAAGTTTGTTGTTTAAGAGAAGATGTACTGTAAAGCTGGCCGTCAAAAAATATATATAGTCAATTGATATAGTCAACAAATGGAAATTGGGCAGGGGTGGGGCTGGAAAATAAAAGGACTTGAAGATGTCAGCGGAAAAGAAAGTTTTTCCTGAGGCGGAGCAAGTTATTGCATGCCATACCAAACATGCCACTTTGATTTCTTATTCTCTCCAATATTCAGTTTGTTTCTGGGTGCCATTTTTTGTGTTGACTTTAAAGCCAGGAGATCTGAAGAAAACAATGCAAACTTATAAGATAAGTGCATTGATCCATGGTAATCGAGGCTGTGTCGAAGGCGTTCTCAGGAGCCAGAATAGCAGCCAACAAAAGCATATTATGAATAATCTGGTTACGAGATGCTTTGCGTAATCAAGCACTGTGAACACAATCTGAAAGGCCACTGAGTCAACGCTGAAATCATCAATGATCCACATTTAAGGCATTTCAGATTCAATCTAATGCACTCGACTGAGGAAACGCAGTGGATCAGATGCCCATTCATCAACAGAAATGGCACGCCAGGGTTTTGTGAAGTGCACGCGCAGCACTTTGTTAACACGGCTGCCCTGAAAGCACATTGATCCGTTGGGTCGTCTTTATGGACCGACCTAATTTGATGCCCACATGGTCATCCCAGAGAAAGCGAGCTGTGTAAGGATTATGCAGAGCTGAGATCCTGACTACCCGTGCCAAAAAAAGAGCTTTTTGCTAACGTAGCCTAAATCTTGCACCCACACTCCTCTGCTCTTTTCCTCAATAATCTCATGGAAATTATTTTAATGTCCGCAGTGTTCTCATATAGCTAGACTAGAAGCAATGTTTCATTTCATTCACTTCTATCTGTAGCATAGCTGAAATCAGTTAGCTACACTGTTGGAGCGTTTAATATTTCATTTCAACTTTAACTTCTGTACAGAAATGTCTGAGGACTGATTTCAATTTCAACATACACTACACTCTGTGTTCAACTGCATATACATCAAACATTTCAATAATATTTGATAAGACTTCTACATTGTTGGCGTTATTGCTAAATATGAACAAACCGCTAACCAACTTCGCTAAGTGTTCTGCGCCATTTTTGCTACAAACATGAATACCTAAAATTGTAAGTTTGATGGGGAAAGATACTTTTCTAAGCAATCTAACTATCAAAGAGGTGAAAAAAATCGCATACCTGTCAACTACAGGTGAAACTCGAAAAATTTAATATCGTGCAAAAGTTCAACATTTTTAGTAATTCAACTTAAAAGGTGAAACTAATATATTATATAGACTCATTACATGCAAAGTGAGATATTTCAAGCCTTTATTTGTTATAATTGTGATGATTACAGATTATGAAAACCCCAAATTCAAAATTAGAATATTGTGAAAAGGGTTTCATAATCTGTAATCATCACAATTATAACAAATAAAGGCTTGAAATATCTCACTTTGCATGTAATGAGTCTATATAATATATTAGTTTCACCTTTTAAGTTGAATTACTGAAATAAATGAACTTTTGCACCATATTCAAATTTTTCGAGTTTCACCTGTGTGTTTGATGAAAAAAAAAAACTTCTCAATAGTATGAATAGGTGTGTTCGACGTCGGCTGGATGTTGTCATTATCATGTGACCTACAGAGTCAGTTGCATCTCTTCACTGCCATCCACATACATGTCAAGTCAAGTCAAGTTATCTTCATTTATAAAGTGCTTTTAACAATGTAGATTGTTTCAAAGCTGCTTTACAGAGATAAACGTATTATTTAAGGTAACAGATTGTTTTGGCTTCATAGCGGTTCTTGAATAATGTTATTTTCCAGCTAAAGTTATCTTCTATACATATCCTCTCCTATGGGATATTATGAATTTGAACATAATCATCTCACATACTGTTTTTCCCCTATATAGAAGGGAAGTGTGCATATTCGGACACGAAGGCGGGAATCAAATCATAGGCCTTGTTTACACCTGGTGTTAAGATGCATTGTGGTCGATCAAGTAGACGAGAGACACATTCCCGTTTACACCTGGTGTTTTAATACGTCTCTTTTGTCCACTTTCAACCACTTCTGTTCTGATGTCTTTGAGGGGAGGGTCTATGTAGTGTAAATGTATGTTTTTTTTCAGATCTTTTGATCTAATGGATAAGCTCACATAATTAACACACGAATGCGGAAGGAGACGATGCAAAAAACATATGGAGAACATCAGCTTTGGTTTCTGCTCTGAGAGTCCACCCCGAACTATGTGTGTGTTAGAAATCAGGAACGGTGAGAGAATATTGAGCTTGGTACGTCTTTCGTCTTCAAACCAAACTTGGGTCTTCAGCCGACAAAGTTAAAATCCCGTCTGGCTAGTGCGCTTCCCATAATGTTACGCATTCGGTCAGCATGTGGAGAGAAGACGGTCTTTTGTGGCTGTTCGAACGCATTCGACCACATGAGCGTTTACACTACGAAAGCAATGTGTTTTCGTCTACCCCTGGAAGTGGTCGAAAGTGGTTAAACCCTGAATTTAGTGTCCATTTGTGATCGAATCAACCAAACCCCATCTTAATACCAGGTGTAAACACGGCAATAATTAGAGAAAAGAGTATCATAGAGTTGACGACCAAGAACACACACCAAATTTGTGCTTAAAAACACACCATAGCAACACAATGGTAATCCTAATATTGTGGTGAATTCTCCACAGACAAGCACATCTCTAATTTATTCAGAGAATATAAATCTAGTACATTTTATGTGCAATATCAAACTGTCACATCAACCGCTAATATAAGATTAGCCCTGAATGACATCACGGCAGACAGAGAATAGTGAATGCATGAGTAATGATGATGAAAGAAGGGACAGTCATCGGTCATCAGAACCAATTGTTGTCCTTTTATAGTTATCGTTTGGTTTGCATCCCTGTTCTGCTAAACAAGAAACTAAGTGCTTGTAAAAACCCCATGCTCGATGCTGCTGGTAAACCACAGACGAATTAAAATGAAAATGCAACCTAGTTGATGCAGAACTTGGCAGAGCGGGGTAATTCTCAAAGCGTGAGAAGAGGAAGTGTGTAATGACCAGTGGCGGAAATCTACATCTATCCTATGCTACTCTAGAAGCTGCGGCAGCATGCGAGTTATACTTCACTATAATCAAAGTATAACTCGATTTCAGACGCATTCTGAGTCATTCGTTTTTATCCAAGGCCATAACAAGTGTTATTAGCTTGGGGAAATACATCTAAATTAAATCTTAAGTCCAAGTCCAACTCTAAATGATGATTTCATAACACTTTACAATAAGGTTCAGTTGTTCATTATTCATGTATGAACTAACCATGAGCAACACATTTGTTCATCTTAGTTGATAATACAACTGTTAGTTTATTCATGACACAGTCAGTGCATTAACTAATGATAACAAATACAACTTTTGATTTTAATGTTTTAGTAAATGCTGAAATTAATATGAACTAAGATTAATAAATGCTGTAGAAGTGCAGTTCATTATTAGTTAATGTTAACTAATTTAACTAATGAAACCTTAAAAAAGTGTTACTGATTCATGATAGCTAACACTTTCATACATATAATACATACATTACATTTACAACATCAACATCAACAAAACTAAACATTAATTTTCCATAATTACCTTCTTGATTCTCACTGTTTTGTTTGGTAAAGTAAATAAATTTAGTAATATTATCATAATTTCCCTAATTTAATTTGATGTGTTATGCATTCTAATTGTATCAACATATTTTGGAAAGAAAATAATAAAAACAAAACAAAAATCAAGGAACTCTCTGATGGTGATTTATTTCATACATAATTGCATTTAAATTCTGTAAAAAATGTATTTGCTTGTTTTGTTAAGTAATTTTGTTTTTTAGTGCCCTTTTTGGTGGGCTGACCTGTCACTGACCCGTGATTCCTGTAAATTAGGCTAGTTTTCATTCAGACCAAACACCAAGAAGACTAACAAAGAAAGCTATCCATATCCGTGTAGGTTTACCAGCAGTATTTTAGTACAGCTAACTCACACCAAATTGTAATTTGGTACAATCATGCCAGTATTTCCCCAATATACCATGCACACGCTTTTACATTAACTAGTTGATGACCATGAAAGGTGCAGATGTGTCATAATCAACAGGTGTGGCAGTGTTTTTATGAAGAGGAGGAAGTATGAAGTCATTTCCCCTCATGTTCACGCAGGTGTCCTATAGCCACAGGTGTAGTTCGTCACATGACCATTACTAACGGTCCCCAAAACCACCATCCTCATTTTGAGAAGTCTTTTCATTGTTGAATAATCTTAAACTCAACAAACTTGTGAAATGTTTTGATTATATAATTGCTCTTTCTTGAGAATTCAAAAAAGTTAGTTATATACACACATTTTTTGTCGTAATGTTATTTTAGTATCTTTCATATAGTTTTTGTTAATATTTTGAATATTTTTTATTTTATTTTCTGTTTTCTTTTAGTTATATATATATATATGTGTGTGTGTGTGTGTCTGTGTGTGTGCTCAGTAATCAACATTTGAAGTAAAACACTTTCATCAAAGTTATATATGAATTTTTAAAAATACCCGTTCGTGTTTAGGACAACTTTGATTAACTTTTTTGATCCACTGCAAATGCTGACTACTAATATATATATATATATTAATGAGTATATTATATATATAAGAGTTAATGTTTGTTTAATTTATTTTTATATTTTTTCATATTTTACACACACACATTGGAGGGGCACTGCCTCCTGAAGTATCTTGAGGTTGGCCTATATCATCCCCAAGTACATACTGGTTCAACACCGTTCAGCCAAATCTACCCACTCGGCCACACGGAACAGAGAGAAAGAGTTTAGGCAACAGTACCAGCGGAGGACCTACCATTGGCGTTCTTCCCACAGATGAGATGCTCATAGTGTTGCAGGACACCCCATAGCTCGGCATCATTGTTGATGACCCCCTCCAGCGCCTCTGCAGTCAGGACTTCCCTCTCCGCCATCAGCACGCGCACGCCCACCTCCTCCACGAGCGCCTCCATGCACGCGCTCAGGCAGATGGCCGCGTACTCGTGGATGCGCACCGCGATCCGAGTGTCTACCATCCAGCGGAAAAACCGTCCGACGGAGAACACAAGCCCACACCGAGCTGACTTCCCCTTGCGCAAGAGCTCTCCAGCGCTCATGTTGTATATCGATATGGCCTTCACAGTGGCCGAGACGCAGTGATCCGCCAGCGCCCAACTGAGCACCAGGCGGATCGCGCTCTGGACCTCGAACCTGGTGCACCTGCAGTGCATGACACTGAGCCGCTGCGCCTCTCTGGAGATGCGGATGAGCGCTCTGCGCATCAGGGTGGACAGCCTGCGCACAGCCTCCGCGGAGAGACACGCGCCCTTCCCCGCGCCTTTACGCACGACCCTCCCCACGTCCTCCTCCGTCCACGGGAACTCCTCCAGCTCCGGTAAGCGTGGGCACTTCGAGAAAATGTCCTCTGGATCCTCGGGAAGCGCTGTGTTGACTGTATCCCAGCTGTTGTTTCTGCTGTTCATGGATCCGGAGAAGTACCACCAGTTCCCCCGGTGAGGGGTGTTCATGAACGCCTGCGAGTTTGACTTGGACGACGACAGGCTTAAGGACTTACAAGAGTCCCCCGCTCCATAACCAGAGTCCAGAGTTAAATCCTCCAGAGTTTTCATGTTTGAGCTGTTTGTTCCTGCCATTTCTGTCGCTGCTTCCTCGAGGGGTTTTCTTTTTAAAAGGAACCGGAGAGCGGATGAGACTTTCCAGCTGCGCGAAACTCAAGCTGGTTCTACTTGTTCAGCTTCTCTTTGACATTCATGTAGCAGTTTTTTTTTTTTTTGATACACCAGTGACCATAAATATCTTGCGTGAAAGTTTTAAAATGTCCAAGTTACATCTTCTGAAAAAGAAAAATTTGGGGGTAAACTTGCTCACCTCATCAAATGACCATTCCCGTGAGAAGTGCGCAGGATTTCTCGTTTACTATTATCCGATTCTTGAAAATAACAGTCCGAACTGGACATGAAGTTTAGAGTGGAGATCCATCAATTTAGTCTAAATCGGAAAGCTCTCGGTAAACATGAATCCTCACTGATACTTCAGAAACGGGGGATGTTTCTTTCTCACCACACGCCTCTTCTTACTGGAAACTCATGACTGAACGAAAGCAGGAGAGCGCGAGAGAGTGTAGTGGTGTTTGATTCGCGAGCGAAACGATTCATTTGAACTTCTGAACGACTCTTTTGAAACGAGTTGGAATCGTTTGTGAATCACTCCATCAAACTCGAATCTACTACATTACAGAGGCGACAAACTCTCATATTACAACCAACAACACCGTCTACACGGATTAAAATGTAGCTTTATAGAGGTTTACAACTAATCTTTAACATAGGCTACATAATAAAATACAAGCGGGTAAACAAGGATTTAGTGGATAGGTGGATATTGTTATTTTGGCAGTAGGCCTACAACTAAAGCGAAAAACGTTTACAAAGTGATGCATTTATTGAAACGAAACTGCATAAGCGAACTCAGCGCTTAAGTTCACCCAAAAATTATAATTATGTCACCATTTACTCACTTGTTCCAAACCTAACCAATTGATGGCACTTGACTTCTATTGTATTTTATCGACAACTGTCTGGTCACCAACATTCTGTAAATCGTCTTTTGTGTTCTTGTGTTTTGACAAAATGTAAATTTTTGGTTGAACTATCCATTTTACAGAGACCAATCAGAAGGGGGAGTAAATCAATCAAAACTGTGATTCTCGGAAACATAAAGTGTAGTGAAGTCAAGAACAGGTTATTTTGTTCATTTAATTTTTAAAATTTTAATCGTATTTTTAAACTTCTAATCTTAATCATTAGGCTATAGCCTACACTCTAAAAAATGCTGGGTTGTTTCAACCCAATTCTGGGTCAAATGTGGACAAACCCAAACGTTGGGTTAAAAATTAAATAAAAAAAATTAACCCAACGGCTGGGTTTGTCCACATTTGACCCAAAATTGGGTTGAAACAACCCAGCATTTAAAAAAAAATTGTACAAATATAGTTCCTGTATATTTATTTAGCCCATTTTTTAAATACACTATTTATTTATTTTTTGCCTTCGTTTACCATATGTTCCCGCATATCTTATTATTTTTTCCATGCCCACAAATAAATTATCAAGAGAATAGCCTAAATAAAATTGTATTGTATTGAAATCAAAATAGACTTAAAAGGGTGTTGTTTCAAGTGACGGTGCTAATCATCTTAAGGAATTTGCATTAATTGTGTTAGTCTGTGAGATTGCAATGGCATCCACACACTCATTATCTCATTATCAGCATGTATCATTTATCAGCTTCTTCAGGCTAACGACTGAACAAATAACGCGGTTTATTAAAGATTTCGACAAAAGTGACAAATATAATACTTTTTATACTTGCATCAAGTCAAAGTGCATTAAAAATATGGTTTACTTCTATATGATTAATAACCATAGGCCTATTTTAATATTTATTGAAATTCTAATCAAGCACCATGACTTATGCACATTTCAATAAAGTGTTGGCATAGGCCTACTCAGGCCCGGATTGGCTAATCGGGAGCACCGGGAGAATTCCCGGTGGGCCGGTCTGTTTTATTGGCCAGGAGGGCCGGTGTTGTCATGGCACTGGGTTGAATGTTTTCCCTTTATAAGCTCCAGTCACAGCGCAGCCCCACTATTTTTTTATTATTATTTTCTCGCAGCCCCACAAAAAATAAAGTCAGTTGTTAGAGATGTGCGAACAAAAAAATTAGAGATACAAAACATGGATAATAGGCGCAAAGGCGGCGCTGAAAAGGCCAGAATAATAAAAAATCTCTAGAAACTCAAGCGGCCAAATAGCCTACGAGTCAGAGCCGTAGCCTACCCATTATTGAGTTCTCCGATTTTTCTGAGTGTATAACGTTGTGAAATAATTGCCTAATATTAACTCTAATTTGTTGCTGCAATGACTCGTATATCGCGAGTCACGACGATAACCGACCTCATCATCTGAGCTGCTTCAGCACTCAAACACCGCTCGTCGGCAATGGCAAAATGTTTGAGGTGACCGATCAAAGCAAGTGGGATTTATGTTCACAGAAGCGCGAGCCGCGGCCGCGCGCGAATCCCAACGCGACGCTTCACGAGATAAGATGCAAGTAGCTAAACTAAACAGCTGTTTTACAATAGAAGTTTTAAACAACCGACATAAATAATCAGTTTGCAAAGACTGTGTCAATCAAAGCTCAGCTTCGAGAAGGGGAGATTTACAGGTAGACTAAAGATAAAGAGACTGAGAGAAGAAGAATGAGAGAAGGAGATGTAGATGGGAGAGGAGAGCAGGTAGAGGAATAGCCTATTGCATACTGTGCCCAGAATGAGAATAACTTTATAACAATGAATTCCTATTTAACACAGATATAGCCTATGTTCTTTGACAATGACAGTGGAATCATAATATGCCCCCGAACCCCCTAGCCAGATCACTTTTGGGACCTTTGTATTTATAAAACCCTGTGTACTGCTATTGCACTGAATAGAAAATTATATTTTTTTAAAATACAATGAATTACAAGGCTGTACAAAACAGTGCACTATTGCAGACTTATATACTGAGGGTTTAATTACATTATTTTAATATAGTCAGTCAGGGAACTAAAGTGGGCCGGTCTAAGGCATGAAACTCCAGGGCTGAAAATGAGTCCCACTCCGGCCCTGGGCCTACTTCAAAACACAACGTTTGTTCATGTAGGCCTACACACACTCAGATAGTTGGCCTAGTGATGATGAATAAAGGTTTGCTCACACCAGGGACGATAACAACTAGGCCTATACAATTTTATATAATTGTTCAAGAAAAGCCCACACCACACTTGTGATGACACGCAGAAAGAATCACATTCACAATGTTTTTCTCCAGCTGATGAACAATGAATGAACAGCCAATCAGAATCCGCCCCCGACTTTAAAGAGCATTTAAAGCGACAGACGACATTTCTGCAGCGCGCGCTGAACTGATGCTTACTGTTGGTTTGTGTGACTGGACGCTTGTATATAGTTATCGTTATTTCTGTTAAGTTCTGTGAACCTGAACGGGCCTAAAGTTCGAGGTATTATAGTTTATTTTTCCTTTTTTTCATTAAGCCAATGAGTCACTGAAAGTACATCTCAAAGTCCTCCAGTATTAGTTATTTGTCATATGAGTAGCTATGTAATGTTTACATTGTGCATAAACCTGCCACACCCATCTAAACTGCATGTCAATTATATAATGTATCTTTATCTTTTCTCAGAGTCACAATAGATTATTTCACATTGTCAGTTATGATCAAAGTTGGCTAAATGTATACAGTGGTGAACAGGAAACTAAATATAATTTGCTATGGATGCATCCAATTTGCTCCAATAGCTAAAGCTATATCTCCATATCCAAAAGATCCATCAGAAATTATGTCGCATTTGCGTTATTATTACCCTCACATTTTTTTTTTTTTTTTACTGTCAAGTTAATAGCATATAACGTATAAAACGTGTAACGCGCTAAATGTATGATTTTAATGTATGATTTTGAAGCTGATAACTGTGGAATAGGCCTGTCGAGAGCCAGCACTGAGATCTGTTGAGTATTAACACCCACAGAAAGATAATTAACCGAAACTGGCCCCATAATCTCTCTAAAGTACTGAATCATTCGCTAAGACCTATTTTTGGGTTCATGAATCAGAGTTGGACTGTTCTCCTTACCTCATGTTCACTCTTGTGCAACATACTGCACAGTTATGAAGCCTAAGTTGAATAGTAACTTCATTAATCTCGAATCAGTCAAAAATATATGGCCAGTGCTGTTGATATGATTTTATAAATGTAGTTTTCTTTTCACTGACTGACTTTGCACATCTTGCTTTGCACGTGTGCTCCCTCTAGTGGTTGAAAGCTGTTGGAGAAAATATACAAAAATACAACAACAATGTAAAGTGCTCTGACTGAGTGTGTATTACACATGATCATGTTAGTGTTAGCACGATGATCTGTATGAAATGAAACTAAATCTCTTTTTAAGTTCAAAAATTGTAATAAAACAAACCAGATGCTTCAGCTTTAAACTTTATTTTTCAGAAAAATGAACCCCGAAAATGTTAAAATAAAATGCAAACATTTTGAAAAGTCTCTACACAACAATTTCACAGAAATTACCTTGTAATGCAGATCCCTGTATTAGGCGTAATGTATTAGTGTCCTGTCTTCGTTGTGTTTTAAATACGCAGCCGTAAATGACATCGAGCCATGAGGACGAGGAGAAAGAAACTTCTCAGTTTACTCTTTTAAAAAGATGAGGACGATTCAAAATCACAACGGATGGCCTGACCACTCGGTACTTCTGATATGAAATAAAAACACATTAAAATGTTATGCCAGCTTGTAAACATGAACATTTGTATGATACAGATGTTAAAGGCTACAGCATTGAAACAAATGATACACATTTTCTTTAACTCGAGCTGCCAGCGTCAGTGTAAAAACAGTTTCACAAACAAACTTTTCAGATAGATCAACCAAACTGTGTCGATTATCACAGAAAACCATTCTGACTCGGTGGCCAGTTTGTAAAAACAAATAAAAACTATAGTACATCACTCTAAAAAAATGCTGGGTTGTTTCAACCCAATTTTGGGTCAAATATGGACAAACCCAGCCGTTGGGTTCAATTTTTAAATTACATTTTTAACCCAACGTTTGGGTTTGTGCATATTTGACCCAAATTTGGGTTGAAACAACCCAGCATTTTTTAAAAGTGAAAGTCTATGCACTTTAAAAAAATAAAAAAATAAGTACATTCAACTTGGATGTTTAAGTCATTTCAACTTAAATTACATTAAACTGACTTTAAAAATGAGTTGAATCTTATTTGAAGGAGTTAAAGCAATGTATAAACATGTTTTTATAACGTATTGATCATATTTTCTTTTTAAATGTATTAATTTAGCAGACACTTTTATCCAAAGCGACTTACAATTGAGGAATACAACAATTAATTCATATTTTTATTGTTTTTTTCACCAAAAAAAAAGTGTTTGAGCGGTAAAGTCTAAATAAACAACGCTTTAGCAGCGGGACTGGTTCAATGTGAATGAATTATACCGCGGTAAATGATACGAGTGGATTTTTCTCCATGTAAACGGCACTTTATAGTTGCGTAACGGTATTTAAATCCTTTATATGCTTCTGACAGCACTTGTCAACATTGTTTAGTTAGGCCTATATTTGTATGCCTTGCCCCATTTCTATTTATTTGACGTAATTTCCTACTTTTTGTTTGTCTGTAATAACTATTAGGAGTCAAAATAATTTTCTGTGGTAAAAGATCCTGGAACATTTCTTTAAAAGTGGACCAAATAATAGTGAAACCTTCCAGATGTTTTTGTCCTAAAACATTTCCTATTCATTCATCTCCATAAAACAATGCTATTCAGGGCCTACACAACGCAGACACTAAAACACCAGGACTCCTTCCTAGCCCCGGAGGGACTGCCATGTTCAATACATCAAAGAAAGGCACACAACTTCTTTTCCTACCAATATACTCGATACGGCATCGATGAGATTAGGTTTAAAGGTCCAGACTGAAAGGTTTCTGCATCTGTGAAACTAATAGAGATTAAACCCATGTTGAACTCAACTGGAAAGGAGAAAAGGAAGCAGACAAACAGACGAACACACAGACCGATAATGTCATTTCTCAGCGGGCCGTTCTGGGTCCGGTCGGGTCCGTAAGTTCAGCAGGACTCGGGAAGGGAAAAGCAAATGGCCGCCTTTACATCATTTCCACAGTTCAAGTGTAAGGCGGCGTCACATCTGAACAGGAAGTGACATTTACAGCTATAAAAGCAGACGTCTAAGAACCAGCGCACATCTAAACCTTTAGACAATCAGTTCAGCATTTAATATCTTAAGTGCAAACCATATTTATGCGACCCGAAGTGCCTGAGCGGCTGGCTTAGTGTAAAATTCACCCAATCTCTTATAAACCTGCAGTGATCTCTCGAGTTTCGCTTCGCTAAGAACTCCTGACCTAACAGACAGAGATACGTACAGTACAAATACACACACTCGCAGTTTGAGTGTGTTGAGTTTGGACACAGCTCCTCGTGTGAGACGCGGCGGTCCCGGGATGTTAGTTTGAAGTCTCTCGTCGAGGGTCAGTTTTATCCTTTGGGGATTTTGCTGGCCTGTGAGTTCCACATGCCTCTCTTCGAGTGATAGAAGTGGAAGAAGTTCCTCAGCCGCAAGCGCTCGACCTCCAGGCCGTTCTGCAGAACTCTGAAAGAGACCGCTTCATTTCGTTATCCGATCTCATTTACATCTTTTATTATTTATTTATAATTAGGCTATTTCATTTTAAGATTTCATTTAAACAGTATTTGATTATATTATGATATAATAACAAAATATATTAAAGTATTATTATTATTAATAACAATAATGACATCCCTGTCAAAGCTCAAAACTCTAAGTTAAATTCATGTTCATATAATTTTTTTTTTGTCAAAAACAAAATCAAATAGTCAATATTATCACTGTATCTTACTGTTTTAAAATATCTCAATTCAACATCATAATTTTATTAATATTTATTAATAATTAAGTTAAATTCATATTCATATTAAGAAAATCATATATTTTTTGTCAAAAACAAAATCAAATAGTAATCATTTTTATAAAAATAAATTTTATTTATCAGTAATAATATAAATATTATCACTGTATTTTACTGTTTTAAAATATCTCAATTCAACATCATAATTTTATTAATAATAAATGTTTTATTTAACATTATTTTTATTACTAACAACAGCAGTAATATTGACTGTTAAAATATCTCAATACAATATCATAATTTGATTAATAAATTAATTTGTATTTAAGATGCTATATTATTATGATTATGATTAGTATAATAATATTCTCTTTCAATCAATTTTATAATTGTAATAATAATATTAATAATAATTACATTTATTTAACACATTGATTTAACAACATTATTATTATTTATATTATTAACAATAAAAACATCCCTGTCAAAGCTAAGTTCAATTAAAGCATAATTTTAATAATAATATTAATTAAAAATAATGTATTATTATTATTATTGCTAAAACAACAATAATACAGTCACTGTCAAAATATCTCAATTCAATATCATCATTTTATTAATAAAAACATTTTTTATTCAACATGTTATTATTATTATTAGTGTTAGAATAATAATACAAATAATAATAACAATAACAAAAACAACATTACTGTCAAAATCTATTTCAATCCGATATAATTGTAATAACAATATTAATAATAAAATATGTATTTAACAATATTAATATTACTACTACTAACAACAACTACAAAAATAATGTCAGTCAAAATCTCTCACTTCAATATAACAATTATAATAATACAAATAAATTATTATTATTATTAATAACAACTACAATATTAATGTGACTGTCAAAAATCTTTAATAATAATAATAATAATTATTATTATGAACTATAATATTATTAATAAGAATACTAACAACATTGTCACTGTCAAAATCAACATCAAAATTTTAATAATAAGATGAATAATCACATTTTAATAATAATATCATCAACATCATCCTAAATTGAATTGTAAAAGAATAAAAGAATAGTATTCGGTGTAAAATCCCAGTACCTGTCCAGTAGCTCCCAGTCCTCCCCCCCCCAGCGGTCCTTAAACTCCTCCGTGTTCATCCCACCAATCTTGTCAAAATCTGCTTTGTAGATCCCGAACAGGCCGAAGCCGTTCACTTCCCAGTAACCTGCAGCGACAGAGACACGTGTTAGTCAGCGCAGCGTGAGTGTGTGTGTGTGTGTGTGTGTGTGTCGCACCGTCAGGCTCTCGCGGCGAGCTCCCACAGCCCAGTCTCATCACGATCGGGGCGAACACCAGCTTGCCCTCCACACAGTGCTTCCTGATGTTCTCCAGGATGTTCAGAGGGAAATGAATGTGCAGGTCACACAGAAACACGATACTGTGCCTGTCCTGTAAACACACACACACACACACACACGGAGAGAGAAAACACTGTCATCTATGAATCACCAGTCACATTCATACACTTATATACCATATTACACTAGAAACTTCACACCGACTCGTCTCCGTGAACAGTGACTCGCCGCAAACGTTCAGAGCCTTAATCTGCATTTTATGAAAGTTTATCTTCTGCAAATTGATTGTAAAGTCATGTGAAAAAAACAAACACGATTGAATATTGCTGGTAACTTAAGGCAACTAAATACAGTAGTGTCAACATTTGAAGTGTAGTGTGAACATAATGTAGATGTGTCCAAAAAAGATCAGGAAGTAAAATAAATAGAAAACATTGTAATAGAACACAGAAGCAAAAGTGACATATATATATATATAAACCAATCTGGGCATGAGGACGGGACTAAGCATCAACAATCATTCCTGTTTGGCTCAGAGAAACAAACACCATTGGTTTCTATGACGAATAAATGCTGATAAAAGCACATAAAAGCCGTGAATCTCCTCTTTACGGGACTTTTTAAAGCATACAGATTGGATTAGCGGTTCAAAAGTTATTAAACATTTAAGAACAATAGTTATTTTTAGCCGCCGGCGGCTGTACAGGTCTTTAAGGGTTAAGAGTAATTCGCTGGTGAAGTGGATTTACTTATTGTAGAGTTAATAAAGTTATCATGAACATTGTAATGTTTGAAGCGGATGTCACAACAAAATGTCAGTAGACCGGGGAGATTTTAAAACGAGCGGTTCATTCATAAATCCGTAAGATCTTTCCTTCATGCAAACCGGAAGACAGAAACACAGCGTGCGCAGCTCTCAGTCTGAGTCGTACAGGAGTGTGTGTGTGTGTGTGTTGGTCTGAGTCTTACAGGAGTGTGTGTGTGTGTGTTGGTCTGAGTCTTACAGGAGTGTGTGTGTGTGTGTTGGTCTGAGTCGTACAGGAGTGTGTGTGTGTGTGTTGGTCTGAGTCTTACAGGAGTGTGTGTGTGTGTGTGTTGGTCTGAGTCTTACAGGAGTGTGTGTGTGTGTGTTGGTCTGAGTCTTACAGGAGTGTGTGTGTGTGTGTTGGTCTGAGTCTTACAGGAGTGTGTGTGTGTGTGTTGGTCTGAGTCGTACAGGAGTGTGTGTGTGTGTGTTGGTCTGAGTCTTACAGGAGTGTGTGTGTGTGTGTTGGTCTGAGTCGTACAGGAGTGTGTGTGTGTGTGTGTGTGTGTGTGTGTGTGTGTGTTGGTCTGAGTCTTACAGGAGTGTGTGTGTGTGTGTGTGTTGGTCTGAGTCGTACAGGAGTGTGTGTGTGTGTGTTGGTCTGAGTCGTACAGGAGTGTGTGTGTGTGTGTTGGTCTGAGTCGTACAGGAGTGTGTGTGTGTGTGTGTGTGTGTGTGTGATTACCTCTATGGTGTCCACACCGATCTGTAATCCGGCAGAACGTTCAAAGTTTCCTTCCCTCCTCAGATATTCATATCTGTGTCCAAAAAAAGTCACTCAGATAGTCAATATAACATTACATTATATAATGTACATTAGTGTTTAAAATAATATAAAAATATACATCAGTATATTAGATATATGTACTGTATATTAATGTAACATGTTAAAATCTCAATATATAGGGCTATTATGCTTTTTTATATTTATAAAACAAATTATGTTAAAATGTACCTACATTTTTAATGTAAAGATTATGCGCAAGAATGAGTCCGATACGATACTTACATTTTTGGTACTCGCCGATACCAGCATTTTCATTGCATTTGTCATTTTGTAGTTTAAAGATAATATTTAAATATAATAATTTAAATAAATAATGATTATATTATTTAAATAATTTAAATATAGCCTAATACTTATTTTTTAAAATATTGGGTAGAGAAACCAAAGAATATGAATCATATTAGTTGGCTTAACTTGTTTAGCAAATAGATGTTTTCTTCAGTTATTGTCATGCTTAAAGGTACAATATGTAAGATTTTTTAAATAAAATATCCAAAAATCACTTGCACAGTGTGATATATTTCCTGCTGTTGTGTACTCACAATTTCCCAAAATTTCACAAAGATTTTTAATTTCAGAGAAATTCCAATTTTAAATAATGGCTCGTCCTGAAAAAAAAGTTGCCTGTCAATGACGCAATATCCGCGTTATCCCTGGATTCCGCTCGTAGTACTCGGTAGTACCATAGACTAGTAGGCCTACTGCCATAGTAACCATGGCGACAGATGTGGACAACTGCGTAGTGCGTAACGTCTAGCTGCACGCTGTTGTCGTTTCGTTCAAACATTATGGACATGGCAAGCAGACTTTGGGACAAAAGGAGAACTAACACGAGGATCAATATCAGCGCGGTGTTTTCGAGACGCCGAGAGCTAGCGTCCGCGACTAACTTGGACTTGACAGAGACGCCGCTCTCACGTGTACTTTATTAGGCAGGTGAGCAAATGTACATAAAACTAATCAATGTTATATAGCTCAACATGATGAAATGTTAGAATATGATCTGTATGTATTCTAATGTTGATCTAGCTTACTGCTAGTCTCATATCCATCAAACTAACACATAGAATAACATTATACCTTTCAACACACTCAAATACAGTTTAGTGTGATAGTGTAGAGCGAGTGAACAGCGCTGCGTTTCCTCACAAGTTTAATTCGTCTAATAAACTGACCTGTGTGAGTAATATTTCTGCACTTACGGGTAGGCTAGTAACTAGTTCGGTTGAATGAAATGTCCGTATTCCTTTGTATCCGCGGGACTCGCGTGTGGCGCTGATAACTGTCTCTTATTAGCAATCGCGCCTGCTTCACACCACAGTCATGTTAAAAACATTAATGTATTCACTCATCCATAAACATTATTAGATCCATCGGCCTGACGACAAGTTCCATAATTCAGTAGAAAACGTTGCGTCATCAACCTACGCCTTTGTTATTGTAAGAGGTTAGCGACCCCTTGCGTCGAAAAAAAATTACATATTGAATCTTTAATTATGCCTGTTAACGTGTAGTACGCGCTTCTGTTCACTGTTCATTCTATTGCTCTATCGATATTTCATCTACAGCGCACATTTAGAGCCATAATCACACAACGTTTTCCTGTAATAATGTACGAAACCACGTTATACATAAATCACGTAACATTTCATGTTTTTACTCAGAATACAGATAGGCTACTAATCTCCTTTACTCTCAAGTAACATTAGAAATTGGTGCACCGTTTTACTGTCTTTGGTATTTAAATATCAAACCGAACTACACACTTTTTAGCGATGTATATTCCTCTGCACGTGTGGTATCGGTTTTTGGTATCGGAGCATTTTAATACGAGTGCAGTATAGGTGCATCCCTAGTGAAGACAATATATTGGGTTCAGAAAATGTTAAGTAGTAGTCCAGTAGGGGTGGGGGGAAAAAATCGATTCTTAGATGCATCGCGATGCGGATGTGGACGATTCTGAATCGATTCACAAATGGCAAAAATCGATTTTCAAAAAAAAAAAAAAAAAAAAAATTTTTTTTTTTTTTTTTTTTTTTGAAAATCGATAATAACGTAATATTGACGGAACGCAAAAGAAGGAACTCTGAAACGTGGAAACAATATTGTCAAAGCTTCCACCCGGCTCGCAAAGGGCAAAGCGCATTACACAATCAGTCGCAACTTTTTATGCCAAGGATTTGCATCCAGTCGTTGAGAACCAGGGCTTTCGTGCTATGTTGCACACTTTGGAGCCGAGATACAACGTCCCATCTCGGAGATATTTTACAGACACAGCGATCCCCACACTCTACAACAAGACCAAAACCGAAGTCATGGAATCACTGAAGAAAGCGGGGAGGATAGCTGTAACATGTGATGCGTGGACATCCGTATTTTATGTTAATAGAGATTCAGAATATGTTGAAGTTTGTTATAATTTGTTATTGTTGTGATTTTTACTGTAGTGAATTTACTGTTGTGAAATGGAAAATCAATAATCGAGAATCGTTAATAATCGAAAATCGACTGTAATCGAATCGGGACTTCAATAATCGTAATCGAATCGAATCGGGAAATCAGACAGATTAACCACCCCTATAGTCCAGTGTCAAAAATTCAGTCTCTCAATTAATGTGCTCATAATACGTATACAATATTTAGCAAATTGCTGTTTAAAATAGTTTTAGATGGAGTTTAGCACAATGTCAATTACCTATATATATGTAAACTTCTATATAATGAATATTGTGTATGAGCGTGTGTTTGTGTACCTGGGGACGGAGCTTTCTCGGAGGGCCTGTTCCACATCCATGTCTTCACTCTGGAAGTCCACAATGATGATGTTAAAGTTGTTGTCCTTAGTCTCACGGTGCAGGAGCTCCATGTCTGAAATGAACTGCTGAACCCAACGAGCTTGATTCTTCACTGTAGGAAACATCGACAAATACATTATTAGAATATGACATAATATTTACACATCAGCCATATCAAAGATTCGCTTTTTTATTTGCGTCACAAAACAAGTCACTGAGCTTGAATTGCAAAAAAATCTGTTATTTACTGTATATAACAATCACTAATGTGTATACTTCAAGTAAGGCTCAAATATGATCCTGCTGTTCTATAAATTAATCTTATTTAAGGCTCTTGAGGCATCGAGCGCTTCATTTTGTACATTATGAACCTGTGGACATTTAAAAATGTAGTCCCAGTTGGCCTGTCAAGCCAAGACCCACATGGGTACTAGTGTTAAATTGTTATTAATACAGTTCTATTAAACCAAAAAATTTTTTATCTATGAGTGAGTGTTATATAATACGGCACTATGCACATGGCATGCAGATGAAAAAAAAGTACACACACACACACACACACACACACACACACACACACACACACACACACACACACACACACACACACACACACACACACACACACACACACACACACACACACACACACACACACACACACACACACACACACACACACACACACACACACACACACACACACACGAGAGAGCAAAGGCAGTATTTACTAATTTCTACCCGAGTTTTAAGTAAATCGAGCGCAAAATATAATAATTAGTTCCTACATTTTACCAAGTTTGCATGCTTGTTTAGAATGTTATGTCACATGTGGTCACCAATTTTCATGAAGTTCAGAGTTGTCGGTTAGGATTTAGAGGCTTTAAATATATTGTATTTACGCCTGATTGTTTGAGAGTCAAGGTGCGTTCACACTACAAGCGACAAAGCGACACGTTACTAGTAATTTCAATGGGGAGCGGGCGTTTTCTGGGGCGTTTCTGGCGACGCGACAAAGTTGAGATCCGTTTAACTTTATGCAAATGAAGAGCGACTTTCGGGAGCGACAACCAATAGGACTGAAGTCAGTGGAGCGCGTGATCATCCGTCACTCTCTGACAGAGGCAAGTTGAACGAGAAGCTAATTTTAGCCGTCAGAAACTGTGCTATAAGTTGATATATCTCCATGTACATACAGTGGTGTTCACAGTACTGACTCAGAGCCGGACTGGTTTCGTGAACCCATATAGACCGGGATTTGCCCGTTTGTTGCAGTTAAATAGCCGCGATGGCAAAAAGCACTCACAGTTTCTCGTTCATCTTTAATATTATGCATGTTATACTGATTCCATTTATATTTCGAATTTTCCTTCCAAAATGTTTGTTTGTAGTGGCAAGAAAACGGATTTGTTGTCTACAACATGGAGAAACATCCGTGAATGTCACTCACAAACATTACTAGGCAACCAGTAGCGGGAACGCCCACTAGCGACCGCACCGCCAGCCACTGGCGACCTGCAGCGACGAAGTCACTTGTAGTGTGAACGTAGCTTTATGAGCCATTTCGTACTTTGGACCACTGTAGCGCCCCCGTCAGGCCGATCGGGCCGAGCCTTTGTGACGTTGTAGACGGTGTGAGTACTACCAGCCCTCAAAGTTTCAAGTCTCTACGTCTTACGGTTTGGTCTGCCTGATCATTTTAAAAGGGGGAATGCTGATCCTTGGGCAATTTAACAATTACAATATGGTTTCAGCGTTTCGCGCTTGAACCCCTAAAAATCAAAAGCAAGAATGAAAATTAAACCAGGTCCCCGTTTTGATATTTAGTTACCGTGACATAAGATACTCATTAGGTACATATTTTCAGAAAAATAGATATCCATTATTACTTACCTGGCACCACAAAATGCACCATGACATCCTTTTTCCACTGCAGCATCACCGGCTGGCACAGCAGGGGTTTGGCATACACTGTGCCCCCCTGTGGGGTGGTGTGGGCCCCACGGGTAGGCATGCGAGATGCCGGAGCCGGTGGACTGGCGACAGGGGAAGAGGGGGATGATGCTGTGACCCCTTCCATATTCTCCAGACTGTCTTCTACCCGGCCACGGTGCAACAGCATGTAGATGTACTCAGAAAGACGCACCACTTTACGGCCTCTTTCCATTAGCTCCAGTTCTATCAGGTAACGGTTACCGCGAGCAGAGTCACGCCGCTTTTCTACGTTTATGATTCGGAGGAGAGTGTAAATCCTGGAAAAGATGGAGAGAGAAAGATCAACCAACGGTTGTACAATGACTTGAAATGTGTCACCAATGGTGCATCTGGTTTTGGTTGGAGGATAGAAATATTAAATATAAATAAATAAGGTGGCCATTTTTAAGAGTAATTACAGCAATTATCTGTATTGCTGATTGGCTATACTAAGAGAGGATAAATAAATAAATGTAAGAATAAAATAACAAAAATGCAACTACAAATATAAAATGTGGACACAAAAATATTCCAAATATTTTTCCAGATAAGATCCCAGCACACATTCACACTTGTGTGGGCAACGATTAATCACGATTAATCGCATCCAAAATAAAAGTTTGTGTTTACATAATATATGTGTACTATGTATAATTATTTTGTATATATAAACACACACACACACATGCATATCTTTTTTCTTAAATATATACATGCATGTGTGTGTATTTATATAAACAAAATAATTATACATAGTACACATATATTATGTAAACACAAACTTTTATTTTGGATGCGATTAATCGTGATAGTTGGTAAAGTTAAACAGCAGAAATAGAAACAATAAACAAATACGTGAATACAAATATATAATGTCTGAATACCGATGCTTTACCAATTTATCTGAAACTAAAATACTGCTATGAGCCTCACCCTCCATTGCGTTCGTTGAGTTTCTCCATGTACTGCGCAAGTACATCCACCACTTCGCTCTCGGACAGCTGCAAGTTTCCAGACACGTTACACCGAAGATCGTTCCAGTCAGAGCGCAATGTCTCAAAGTCCATGCTGTTGACGGAAAACGTCCTCTGCCAATTAATGGCCTCCTCTGCCCACCCAGGCCGAGGCTCCACATCCTCATAACTATATTCCGACAGGCCTCCGTCCTCCTCCGGTTCAGGGTCTGTGTCTGGCCGCTGCTGTTGGGACTCGGTAATCTCGGAAGTGTGCAAGTAGGAAGTGACGTGGAGAGGTTTGGTTGGAAGCACGTTCTCAGAGGAGTTATTAGATGGAGCCGGAGGAGGTCGAGCCGTTGTGATGGGCCTCAGGGAATGATGGTGTTTTTCCCAGACGCCTCGTATCCTCTGCTCAAAACGGCTCGGGATTGCTGCTCTGTTTGGGGCCACGGGATTTTCCGCTGGCTTGCTGAAGTTGGGGCTAGCTGGAAAGACCTTGTTCTCCTGCAGAGGAGACCGTGCAAATAACTGGGATGCACGTAGAGGTCCTTTGCTGATCTTTGGTTTGGCACTGAGGTTCACCACCTTTGTGGTTTTGCCATTCTGATACAGGAAAACGCCAGGGAAGACCTCTCTAGGATGGCGTGAAACAGGACTTTGCTTCTCCTTGGCTGGTCGAGGTCTTGTGACGTAAATTTTGTTGTCCTCCTTCTTGTGTTCCTTGTTGGTGTGGGTGTTTCCAGGATTGTGGCTGCTGTCGTGAGCGTGGTTGTTAACTAGGGAAGGGACGGTGTGGGCAGGAGTGCCGAGGATTTGCTTGGCTCGACTGTTGAGAGCTACCAATGAGGATTTCGGCGGGAATAACAAGGCTGATCGGCTTATTTTGGGAGAACGATCTTCTGACAAACCCTCTTTGAAATCCCGGAGATCTCTTTGAACCCAAGTGAGATAACGACTTTGCACCACACTCTCACTTTTTGGTAACCCTACCTTAGCCTGATGGTCTAGCGTGTCTTGTTGTCCTACTGTGCCTTGATGTTGAGCCACTTGCCTTGCACTTGTGAAAAAGTGTCTGTGCTCTCTCCTCAAAGCTGGGTTGTCGGACTCTACCTCGTTTCTCTCCAGAATTGTGGGAGCAGGCTTATCAGAAGTGGTTACGGTCTTACTTGATTGGCTAGGTTGGACGGTCTTCTTTGCTGACTGGGTGCCAACAAGTTGTGCTTCATCATCAGGATCTGCCCCCTCTTCTTCTTCAAGAAAATCTAAAGCAAAACACCAAAAACACGAATCAGATTCAGAACGATGATCAAAACATAGATGGAGTAGATCGAGTCCATCAACACCCTAAAGCGTCACAGTTCTGTACCTCGTCCTGGGTCGATATTTCATTCTGTAACATTAGGCAGTTGTGATTTATATGCTGTTAAATGTTTGATGATCGCGCTATTTTACATGTGCATAAGAAGTAATTCTATCACTTGTTTCTGCTTCTTCTTCACCTGTGTTTTGATCAGAAGATTCTATACTCTTTCAGAAGATGCGCAACATCGCCCCCTACCACACAACAGTGCAAAAATAGATTGCTGGAAAATTCCGTCAATGGGGGGGAAAGAGTTAATAATATTTTTTATTTTTATATAATATTTTATTGAAAACTGCACAGAGCAATAATGTATAAACTTTTATTATTTGCATAGTTTATATCTTAATTATGATCAATTATACACTATTTACCAATGAGATAATAGCAAATGTGATTCATTTATTGGTACGCTGTATCCCTCTAGCACCAATTCACTATCTAATACTATGAGTCTATCTCTATTATTATCACTATACGATGAATCATTTCTATATCATGATATCACTGCTCTGAGTTTTAGTATTATTATTATTATAGTGTATTGCATTGTATTTTAGTGTTATTGCATTACTGTATTGTGTGATATTTTCTTTAAATCGAGGTAAGTCTGTTATTTTGCATTATATAGTGGGTGACATTTGTATTATCAGAGGGGATATTTCCCATTAAACCATGAATCTAAGGCCTGGTTTCACAGACAAGGCTTAGATTAAGCCAGGATTAGGCCTTAGTTCAATTGACCCTTCGCAGGGAGTTTGATTGACAGGTGATCTGACCAATCATACTTCGCCATCCGCCATTTTGTCCGACAAAGCAGTCAGGAGAGTTAGTAGATTAACATGGGAGGATTTGAGCTTGAGAAGCGGAGTGTGCTGACGTCTTTCCGCGGTTAAAAACAACATTCCTTCTGATGTTCATTCATGTTTATTTGATGCTATAAATGAACTAGAAGGAAGAGATGATCGGTTCACGAGCGGCTTTAACTGAGGCGACACAGCGATCTGTCACACACATTAAAGAGCCACAAAACACTATTTATTGTTTACATTTCTTTTTAAAAATGACCAAATTTGAAAGGTGAGACTTTGTTTAATATGTTTAATATCAAAAGTAACCCGGTCTGTGTCTGTCAGTGTGTCTGTCAGTGTCTCTCTGCTCCACGATGTGTTTTTCACTGCGTGAGAACATGGTGTGTGTGTGAGAGCGGCGTAGCTTGTCGGACATAGCAACAGTAACTAAGGGGGCCGGGTCTTTGCGAACGGTCAATTAGGACGTTTAAGTAGATTTAATAAAAGTGCCTTAGAAAAAAACATTGGTGTGCATTTTGAGAGAAAACAATGTCATGGACAAATTTTAAGTTTTAATTGTCAGTGCAAATTGCTTAACAGCTCAAACAGGCATTTTAGTCCAGGACTAGGCTAAAGCCTCGGGGAGTGTTTATTGTTTTGGTCTTGTATGAATACATTTAGTCAGAAATTTGTTTATCATTTTAATTTGGCTGTTGGAGTGACCAGGCCTTAACCCTTTGAAAATAAACACAACTCCAGCCATTCATTTAATATCTGGCTCCAACCCAAGGCCATTATCTCCTGATGAATATATCTGCCATGTTGTAATAAAGCAGCTTGTGACGGAACGATGCACTAATGAAGTGTTATTCCTCTTCTGGATCACTGAACACACACACACACACACACACACATGCACACACACACACACACACACACACACACACACACACACACACACACACACACACACACACACACACACACACACACACACACACACACACACACACACACACACACACACACACACACACACACACACACACACTCACCATCGGGATTAGGGAAGAAGAATGGCCTGTCATCTTTCTCCTCATCCATCTTCATGTATTTATAAAAGCCAAACCTGTTACAGAAAGAGATGGAGAGAGAAAGATCCATAAGTCCATGAAAGAGAGAAATATCATTTTTAGTTTAGAGAACTATATTTACTCATTTATTTTATGTTCAGTGCTCATCTGCGATTACATTTCAAGAAATCCAAATTAAAGTCAACATGAAATAAAAAACAATATTTCATTATAAAATGTGTATTTCGGTATGTATTTTTTAGCAAAACATGATATATTTCTTCATATCTGAAATTATTTCTGCTGATGTGGGCCTAACATCCAATCAAGTAATTTCCAGCTGAATATTTTGTTCAGCTGGAACAAAACTATACACTTACACTTAAAACAAAACCACTTAACTATATTGTATATACTCTATAATTACAGCGGATCAGTCTTTGAATAGAATTAGCATTAATGTCATTACAATCTACACACAAGCTTACTTCTCCAGATAGATGGGCGACTCTCTGTAGAAGCACTTGTTTTCTCTCTCCATGTGTGTGAGGCGAGTGAAGTCATTGGGATAGACAAAAGAAAGATAAACCTGCGGACAAAACACCAGGCATGATACCCTGATCATTAAATTGAAATGTCACTGAAGGAATAAGTAACAGCATAATGTGTATGCTGCCTACTTCTTCTTCTTCTGAAATATCATGTGAAAGTAGTATGCAAGAATAAACAACACTTTAATTATTCTGTATTTCTTGCTTAATTAAGCAAGTGGTATAGTTTCATCAGGAATCAAAAACAGTTATTTTGGACTAATTTTGTGTAAAATCTCTTAACTTTTGGCATTCAAATCACAAAATGAGTCAAGAAGCAGACCTTTGATATTTCCTCCAGGTTCACTAATCGCAAATGCAAGGTCAAGTCAAGCACACTGCATTGTGACATAGTATAGTCCACACAGTGTGCTTTGATTGAACATAGCACTTTTTTGTTTGTTTTTTTAACTAATGGTCAACCATGTCATTCAATGCAAGCGTTGCAGAGTAATTAATTAAATGTAAAAAATGGCATATCAAAATGTCAACCCGATCTCACCAAATGCGTCTATATAGCACGCAGTGTGTTTATCGTGTAATATATACGCGAAAATGAGTTTTTACGTGCATAGTATACGCATGGATAGCACATGGTTGGGTTTAGGGTGGGGTAGGGTGCGTGTGTATTATACGCTTGGGTAGGATTAGTGGTGTGGGGTGCGTGTGTATATCACGAAATTAAGTGCGTATCATATGCACGCGCAAAACTGCGTATCATATCCACGTAAAAGCTAATTTTCGCGTATAAATTGCACGATAAACACACTGCGTGCTATAGAGACGCATTTGGGTGACTCTCTCTCATTTTAAGCATTGTGAAGTCTGATTCATTATTGAATCTTTGTATTCATTTAAATGAACTGATCCAAAACTAAACGAAAAACAAAACACAAAACTAAAATAAAACTAAAGATTAGGGAAAAAAATACACAAAACAAAACAAAACAGCATAGAGAAAATTACATACAGTATAATCCATATGTGACCCTGGATCATAAAACTAGACACTAAACAAGTCGCACGGGTATATCTGTGGCACTAGCCAATGATCGTACGGGTCAAAATTATCCGTTTTTCTTTTATACCGAAAATCATTCGGATTTTAAGTAAAGATCATGTTCCATGAAGATATTTAGTCAATTTCCTACCGTAAATATATAAAAACACTATTTTTGTGAGTGGATGCAGGACAATCGTGAACATAAATGCACAACTTTAAAGGAGATTTTCTCAATGTTTATATTTTTTTGCTCCCTCAGATTCCAGATTTTCAATAGTTGTATCTCGGCCAAATATTGTCCTATCCTAACACACCACACATCGATGAAATGCTTATTAATTTCAGGTGATATATACATCTCAATTTCAAAAAATGTACCCTTGTTATGACTGGTTTTGTGGTCCAGGGTCACATACAGTATAATGCCACTCCAAACACTGTGATTGGCTTTTATGGTATGCTTGCAATTACATTTTTCAGCCAAAAGAGGTCAGTAATCACACATGCAAGTTTAGTACACTGCAGCATCAAGTCCATAAGGCAACAGGTGCAAGTAAATTGTTAAGCCTTTTCTGCTATAATATTTGGCACGTGTGCATTAACGTGTGTGTTATACTCACAAACTGCAGGCCTTGATAGCGGGCAATAGGGAAGTCTTTGACCACATATGTTGGCGAGTAGATACAGGAGGGCAATACATTTTCAAGATGAGCAGGGTCAATCATGGGGACTGTGAAGAGTATTGTGAGAGAGGCAGTTAGATATTACCAGAGGAACATTATCAAATTAATTATTTATTGAATGCAAATGCAAAAGACAAAGGGTAGAACGATATTTTCAGAGGACATAAGCTCAAGAGCAACAGAGAAAGAGATAAGAATCAAATAAACTGTGAGTAGAAAGGGGATCTGAGGAGAAAGAGAGAGGCTCACTGTTGTAGAAGGTGTCGCGGGGGTCCGGTTGCAGCATATCGGCGCCATGTTGGCTGTGGGTGCGGGTCTGTGCTGGGACGGGCCCGTGGCTGGCCAGAGTCTGAGGAATGTGATCCACGTGGTTCATCTTCAAACTGCTCTCATCTTTCACAAAGAGAAAACAGGAGAATGATAAATGGAGATGAATAGCTATTGTTTATGAACAATTGTTTATTTGCAATTATGATTGCAAATAAAACTTTAAACTTAAACTTTTAAACTAAACTTATGAACAGTGTTGGGGGAAATGCATTACAATTAACTTGAGTTACATAATCAGATTACTTTTTCAAGTAACTAGTAAAGTAACGCATTACTTTTAAAATTTACAACAAAATATCTGAGTTATTTTTTCAAATAAGTAACACAAGTTAATTTGTTTTCCCATTTATTGACTGACAGCTCTCCTGTCCTCATGTTGAGACAAATCAAAGTGCAGAGGCGGTGTGTGTGTGTGTGTGTGTGTGTGTGTGTGTGTGTGTGTGTGTGTGTGTGTGTGAACATGAGGGTTATTGTAGTTCTAGACTAAATGTGAGCATTTACTCATCTCACTTGCACAAAAAATATTAAATATTCCTCAAAATGAATAAAATCAGTGAAATGCAGAATCGGAATACTATGCAAACCTCCAAATAACTAAATATGTTAAATAAAACAACTTTTTATGCATTTAATCTCACTTTATTGACCAATGAACTTGCTTCTGACCTTCGATGATTCAGTTTAATAAGCAAAAATGACGATAGAAAGGTTTGCTTGTTTGCTTTCCTCTACTGTACACATGTCCTTCAGTCTGATGATTATTATTTCACTTTTGGTGAGAACGGGTCTTTACATTTGCCCCAAAATATAACTTTTGTGTTATAAAAAAACAAGCCCAGCCCAGGTGGGAAAAGTAACGCAAAAGTAACGTAACGCATTACTTTTCTAAAAAAGTAACTAAGTAATGCAATTAGTTACTCTTTAAGAGAGCAACACAATATTGTAATACATTACTTTTAAAAGTAACTTTCCCCAACACAGCTTATGAATAGGCACTATACAGAAAGACAGCACGTTTCTATTGACATAAAAGGAGGGGACCAGGACATATCTAGAAACCAGAATGAATATCATAGAGAATCAGGGTTGGGCTTTTTGACTTGGGCCAGTAAATAATTACTTAGAGCCCTGGAACTGTTTAGCAACCCCCAGAAAACCATACTGACTGTCTAATAATGCTTTAGCAATCACCCAGAACACACTAGAATACCATAGCAACTGTCTAACATCGTAACAACCACCTAAAAACCTAGCTACACCCTACTGCGTAGCAATCCCTAAAACAGTGCAAATGCCTAACAATGCCCTAGCAACAACCAAAGAACACCCTAACAACTATCTAACAACATCCTTACTGCTTAGCCACCCCAGAAAACAAAAGCAAGTGCATAACAATAGAAACCACACAGAACACACTAACAACACTTGCACCGCAACACCCTAGCAACCATCCAGATCACCCTGGCAAGTGCTTAGCAACACTATAATGTTTAGCCGCTCCCAGAAAACACCCAACCACTAAGAACACGCAATCAACTTTCTAACAACACAGTAATAACTACTTTTCTATCTCCAAAAAAACATAGCAAGTGCCTAAAAATAACCAGGAAACCACACATTGACAATCACCCAACACCCTAACAACTGCTTTGCCCATAACACCCTGGAAAATGCGTACACCGTTTGCTTAGCAATTCCCTGAAAAAAAAAAAAAAAACAACTAGGTCTGTCATGCCATAGCAACTACCCAGCCCTAGCAACATTTTAACACCACCCTAAGCAGAACACCTTAACAATCACTTAGCAATGTCATTACAACCATTCAAAACACTGTAGTAACTACCAAACAACACCCTAAAAATGTCCTAGCAACCACCCAGAGCACCTAGAAAGTACCCATAATAAAATAGCAACCGCCTAACACCATAACAACCACCTAAAACACCATACTAAGTGTCTAGCAACACCCTACTGCTTAGCAACCCCTAGAAAACCGCAAAGGCCTAACAATGCCCTAGCAACCACCAATAACACTCTAGCAGCCATCTAACAACACCCTTACTGCTTAGCCACCCCCAGAAAACAATTGCATAATAATGCCTTAGTAACCACACAGAACACACTAAAAACCACCTAACATCAACAGCAACTGCACTGCAACACCCTAGAAACCACCCAGATCATCCTGACAAGTGACTTAGCAACACTGTAATGTTTAGCAACTCTCAAAAAACTCCCACCATTGCTCAGATAACCACCAATAACACCATAGCAACCGTCAAAACACAATAATAACTACTTATCTACCCACCAAAAAACAAACATAGCAAGTGCCTAACAATGCCCTGGAAACCACACAGAACACAACCACCTAACACCCTAGCAACTGCACTGCCCATAAAACCCTGGCAAATGCATACCGTTTGCTAAAAAAAAAAAAAAAAAAAAAAACCTCTAGGTCTGCCATGCCATAGCAACTACCCAGAACACCCCAGCAACATTCTAACACCACCCTAACAACCCCCCAGGACACACTGGCAACTGCCTATTAATGCCCTAGCAGACACTTTAGGAATCACTTAGCAATGTCCAGACAACCACCCAGAACACTATAGGAACTGCCTGACTACACCCTAGCAACTGCCTAACAATGCCTTAGCAACCACCCAGAACTCACAAGAACCCACCTAACAACCACCCAGAACACTATAGGAACTGCCTGACTACACCCTAGCAACTGCCTAACAATGCCTTAGCAACCACCTAGAACTCTTAACACATTATTGACCATGCAGAACACCTTAACAATCTAACAACTGCCAATGCCAATGACCAATGCCCTAGCAACCACACAGAACTCTCAAGAACACACCTAACAACCCCCTGGCAACTGCTTATCCAGAACACCCTAACAATCGTGTAGTAAAAACCTTGGCAAATATTCAGGATAACTTTGACAAATTTACCTATGCCAATATGCAGTCTGTTAAGCTCAATGAAAATGCCTGGCTAATATGTGGGTCACTCCACATCAGAGACAACACAGCGTCCAGGTGACAAATGATGGTGCCACCCTTCAAAAGATGAAGACCCCTCCACACAAATGAGACGGGCTTTGATGTGCGCTTGAAACGCAAGAGAGAGCAGAGGTGGCTGTTGTCACACACTCCGCTCTTTAATGTGTGTGAGATGAACACTGTGAAGTGCTTAAGCTCTGTGTTACGTTCAAAGGGAGTTCACATGAAGGTCACAGAAACCAGCAGCTGAATCCAAACCAAGAACCAAAGCGAAGAGGAACATACTCAAGTATTTAATATTACAAAACCACTAATGTACTAAACAAGAACTTTCCATTCAGGCCCTAGGCTATTTTTAAAGCACCACAGCAGAACTAGGTGTTCAAAATATACATTTCTCACACATGCAAATGAGGCACATAGCTAGCGGTGGCATGCTCTATTTTTGCAGAATATTTTAGTTGCTCTTTTTCATACATCAAAAGGTCTCCTGGGTCTTACACCCTTTGGTTGTCAATCCCAATCCACCCCCATCAGACAAACTATGAATGAGTTTCTTCATTATGTTGCATAAAATAAGCCTTGTACAATGAACAATACCATCACAATTCTAAAGGAAACTCATTTCATAGTATTTG
The DNA here is from genome assembly GCF_949152265.1 of Phoxinus phoxinus. Lineage (NCBI taxonomy): Eukaryota > Metazoa > Chordata > Actinopteri > Cypriniformes > Leuciscidae > Phoxinus > Phoxinus phoxinus. The sequence continues at coordinate 23,691,861 of NC_136900.1, read as the reverse complement.
ACACTTGATGCAAGAAAACCCTTGTCAGGACTCAATTTTTCACACAAGGCATTCAAGCATAACTCTGACTCTTTTAGGAGAACTGATGGCTTTCACCAGCCCTGTTGCCTAGAGACACATTTACCACAGCTTCCAACAGCGGCGTCTCTGAAGAACCAAATGTGCAAAAAGAAAAGAAACTGTGACATTAACAGTTTACATGAAGTTTTAACAACCAAGGGAAAAAGTTTTAGAGCTCGCAAGCTTCCCTTTAAGCATCCTTCCTTTCTCCTAAATTTCCTTAGGATAAATAAAAATGGACACAAATGAAGATTGTATTTAGGGCCAGATATACCAAACAGGGTAAATTAGCATGAGAACACAATCGTGGCACAGATGGGAGAGGAAAGTCTTGCTGGTGATCTACTGAGGCTTCATCCACACTACTGCGTTTTAGTTTAGAACCGGAGAATTAAAACGAATACGATCTCCGTCCACACCCGCGTTTTAGCTGCGTATTAGAAGTGATCTTCGTCCACATTAAAACGACTGAAGATGCGGATCACGTGACCACTCACCAACACTGGGCGTGCGTGTGCCGGTGTACACAGCCGCATGTAGGCGGTTATAAGATTGTAAAATGCAGAATTGACTTGCACAACAGCTGCTAGCAAAGACATCAACGTCAGTAACGCTTGTAATTCGTTATCCATGTTGCAGTCACTAACGTTACGTAGTCCAGGCGGGTTTTGTATGTTTTCTTCCCGGGGACGGGTCATGTGATGGGTGGCTGACGAATCAGGGAAGGATACGCCATGACTGAAGACACCCGATCATAGAGCCGAGCGTGAGCCTCTGCGTCAGCGTTTCTAAAGTCCTCCGCTTTGACCGTCGATATGTTCAGATAACATCTTCCTCTGCCATTCCTAATTAGGGTACGTTTACACAACAACGATGTACTAAAACTAAATACAGGAACCTTTTTCCTTTTGCGTTTTCGCGCACAACATTGTCAAAACGATCCCCCGTTCACACGCTATGGAAGTCAATGGGACCCAGAAACTGTCTGGTTACTGACATTCTTCTAAATACCTTCCTTTGAGTTCAGCAGAGGAAAGAAATTCATACAGGTTTGAAACAACTTAAGGGTGAGTATATGATGACAGAATTTTCATTTTAAAGTGAACTAATCCTTTAAGGCTGGTTCACACGGCAGGATAATTTGGCCGATTTTATCCCCGATTCGCCCCTTCCGACAATCTTAAGGACGCTCCGATTATCTTAAAATAATCTGATCAGATATTCCTGCCGTGTGTGGTGTGTTAAGACGGCTCTCGTCTGCTCGGAAGGACGTCGGGACCACTCCGATCTCAAATCGGGGATATCCAACATGTTGGATTTGTTTGTCCCGATTTCTCCTCGTGTGTGGTGTACCCCTGGGACAAACGAGCACGCAGCCTGTGGACTGTGGCGTGTAGCCAATCAGAAAGCGAGGTGACGAGGCGGCGAGGAAGCTCCGGGAAACAAAATCCAAACAGCCGGCGGTATGGCGCACCAGAAAGTCCGGTGGACGTCAGAGATGGAGGATATCGGGGGGTTTTTTTGGGTTAAAAACAAACTACAAACTATCGCCACTGCATTCGTCCGTCATGATTGTTTACTCTGAAGTCACGTTTGATCTCGAGGGATTTCGCGAGATTTCCCGTCTGACCTGGGAATGCTCGGGAGTCAAATCGGTTGGTGTCTGATGTGTTGATTTTGCCGTGTGGTTGCGCACCACACACTGTACGACCAAAACTGTTAGACCCGTGATTTTTTTATCGCCGTGTGTGGGGTCTCTCAGGTTTGGAAAATCGGCCGACAATTTTAAAATCGTCCCGTGTGAACCAGGTATAAGATGCAGGATCCAGGAACATGTTCACTTGGTGAAATGCGCTAGGATAGGCTCCAGCATCCCTGAAATCCCACATAGAACAAATGATTTGATCGAATAGATCGACAGTTCATACTCTCTAAATAATTCTAGGTTGTTTCAAACCAATTTTGGGTCAAATATGGACAAACCCAAATGTTGGGTTAAAAATGTAATTAAAAAAATTAACCCAACGGCTGGGTTTGTCCATATTTGACCCAAAATTGGGTTGAAACAACCCAGCATTTTTTAGAGTGTATGGAGAACTCTGACTTTTGATAGTGGACCTTGGTATCTTGGCAAATCTGAGCAAAGTTTGAGAAAATGCTGAGATGACTTCTGAAATTCAAAAGGAGACGTGAGATTATTTACTTTATATATGATTATTTTGTTTTTTTGTAAGGATAACCACCTAAAAAGCAGGATACTTCTGCAAAAGTCTCACTACGCTGTCCAGTTAATCTTAATAGCTTTCTAGGAGAGACAATAGATCATCTCATTTGTAAATCTTTCTTCCAACTTGAATGTAAAACCTATGAGGCCGGAGTGTGTGTCTGAACTGCTTGAAAACATATAAGCTCTGAAGACACTTCCAAAAGGCTATCCTTGAAGGTCAGCATGATCACCATGGCAACGGTATGCAAGCTACGGATGTTAGCGCTACATGCCTGATCTCCCTTTGAGAGCCGGATCCGACCGAGTCTTTATAACCTTGCTCTTTTTTCCTGTGCCCTTTCTCTCTTTGTCACAACAGCTCTAAGCACATTTCCAATTTTGCTTCACCTCAGGGCACTGCAACCAAAAAGTGTTAAAAGCAAATTACATCCACTAAACTCATCAATTTTGTGGTGAACTCCGTATAGGATGCTATTAAAAGTCTTTGCACTTACAACTTTAGGGCACGGAAACCAACTTTAAAGTGTAAAGCGGCTAATACATCTAGTCGTTTTAAGTCCGATGGGACACACTGTACCTTCCCCTACACAAAGACCAGCGACTGGAAACCGCCTCGAGCCAGAAGAAGTCACTGTCATCAATCTCACTGATCCTGAAAACAGCCACTTTCTTCCTTCTCGACAACTCTCGGAGACACCGCATGTTTCATAAACAGTTCTCGTGCACCTCAAAGAAAACCATCAAAGACTAAAGTTCAAACTGTCACATCATCAAACTACTCAAAGCATGACGGTGTGGCGGGAGTTCGGAGGCTAGTCAATGCTGGTTAGTTTTGAAAATGTTGGAGTTTGCAAGAGTTACCTGTGTACAAGGAGATGTAGGAGGAATCAATGACCTCATACTTGAGTCCTGGCAGGAAAGGGCGCCACTGTAATAAAGACAAAGAGGAACAGTTAGAGAGAAAGTACGTAGACTCGAGCCTAATATGATACATATTGCACACCGATCTGACTGAAATCGGCAGTTTTGTGGGTATCAAGGACATAGGTTTTCATCAGTCCACTAGGAAATAATGTTTTGTTTAGATACCGATATAAAACAAGTGCTGTTGTGGAAGAATCAGTTACAGGATTTTATGAAGCTTATAAAGTTCATGGCTTTAAATCTTTTGAAAGATACTCATTACCAGTTCGCATACTATCCGTTCTAAATAGTATTTGAAGAGCCCCGTTCACACCGCCAGCGATGTCGTCGCTGTGTGTCGCTAGTCTCTGTACTGTGAAGTCGCTTGTGGGCGTTGGTAGTGCTGTCGCTCTAATGTTATTGGTTGACTGGACGTCTGGCCATATCTATACCATCACAAGTGATACAACATTTTAATTTGACTAGAAATGATAGGCTCAAAAGAAACGGTATGCTGTTCGGAGAGTGTTTTTATATTACCATAGCAGTGTTCAGTGGATTGAATCATTTACTAGATTAACGATCGATCAAGCAACAAATTAAACTCACTCATACGTCATAAATTACTAAAACGTCATTCGTATTTGACAAATAATACATTTTCTTGTCTCTAATAGTCAACATAATGCAGGGAAACTGTAAAGTGAACTGCAGTGTGCTAAACTTACAACGCTCGAACTATAAATGCATGAATTAAACTCACTGAGACTGTCGACAGTTTCTTTTCCATGCATCATTTTATTATATCCATGAATGTGGTTACAGTCAAATCATATAAATCAGTGAAATCGCCCTCGAACTCTGTCTCGCCTGCACTCGAGACGGTGACGTGACGTGAGCTCCACTGAAAGTCTTCTTTCCTATTGGTTTTCGCTCGCGAAAATTGCTTCTCATTTGCATAAAGTAAAAATGTCTGAACTTTTGTCGCTTGTCTCCTGTCGCTTGACACGCCCACATTCTGTCGCCAACGGTCACTGTCGCTCGTGTCGCCGGAAGTCGCCAGCGCTCCATTGAAATGAATGGGATCTTGTCGCTTTGTCGCTGCGTGTCGCTGGCGGTGTGAACGGGGCTTTAGAATAAGTGTGTCCCAAATTGTAGCATGTTGACATGAGTATTCAAAACATACCCGGATGGTATACTTTTCTGGTTATAATTTAAAGTGCAGATCCATGCAAACAGGTAATGGCATATTCGTTCGGGTCACATGACGTCACTGTAACTTTGCGCCGCCATCTTTACGACCGACGGTCTCAGTAAAGCCAGCAATGTGTTGTGCCGTTGGACAGAAAGAGGAACCCCCGACTGCTATTTTATTCTATACCAAAAGATGTAAAGTGAATAAACTGGTCTTAATATAAAGGTTATCCACATTATATTTCATCTGAAACCGTATTATGAACTTTTGTAAAAATACGTTCGTTATTATGCAAATTGCAAACACATGAGGAGTCTCCACATGAAATACCAACGATTGGCAGATCAACGTGCTATTACATTCTCTCCGAAACGGTAGGAAATTCAATTAAATGTGAAAGATTTTAACTGTGACAAGATGATTGACAGGGCAGTTTAAACCGTGAAAGGATGCAGGAAACCAAGGCGACAGAGCTGTCCATTTAAAAACGCTGTTATGATGAAGTAATATGTCCCAAAACTCTTCTGCTACACACTCAAAAGTATGTACTTTTTCTTCACAAAAAGAGTACATACTTTAAGGGCATAGTATACTGTAAGTAGGCCAATTGGGATGCATCATCAGGGTTTTGTAGGAGAAACCAGAGACAACGTGTTCCCATCTTCAGGCAGAACAGTTGCTTTTGTTGAATTGTCCTATTTGTCTGAGCTTTATACAGTTTTAATTTCTTTCTGCATTGGGGTGCTGCAAAACCAGGTTTAGATTTCATCTGTGGAACGATTTGAAATCTGAACTGTGCTCTAATAAAAATGCTACTGGTAATGTTAAATGTCATTGCTCAGAACCATTCAGCCTGGACCTTTTGTCCCGAGCTCGGACTTAGGGAGGCTGGAAAGCCATCACGATTTTGACTTAGAGGGAATCCAGCATGAGTTTGGGTCTGTTGCATGTCTAAGTGGGTGGTTTTTGGCCAGAAGAAGCTGCAAAATGGACCTGACAGTCAAAAGTCTTCTTTATGTTGGCAGTCAAAACCGGCAACAAAAGACTAAAGAGAAACTGCAATAAGACACAGAGTTTCTGATGAAAGTATTGCACAAAGTGATGAAATCACCTCTCGACTAAGGACGTCTCTGTAAAATTATAACGTCAAGTTAATGCCATCAAATCATCAAACCCTTTTAGTGATCAAAGTGTAATACAGGAAAAGTATAGTGATTGAGTGAGTCCAATCCAGATGCAAAGGCAAGTTTCCGACCTCACTGAAAGTGGAAATGTTGCACAACAGACAAAATATCATATATATGTTACAATATAAACTCTGATTATGATGGAAGAGATGGCATCGGTTGTCGTTTTATCGCATCAAACTGTTTAGGACATGACGTAAAAGTCAAAGTTCACTGGAAGTTTGTAGAAAACAGAAAAATATGAATCAAAATGGTCCATGTGGAATCATGTGTGTTGTATTGCCTTCAAAAAATAATAATATTGATGAACTAAAGAAGATGGAGGGAAATCTGCTGTTTATTCATCTACATTTCAAGCAAGGTCACCCTCACTAAACGGATTCACATATCCAATCACAACACAACACACAGCAGGAAATGAGACACACACACATCAACAGTAGCTTCTTCAGCAGCGCACTTACAAACCATCCGACAAGCTACAATTCTTTTAATGACGTTGTGCAATTACCATGTCACTTCTGCTTATGCTTGCTGTAATTAGGGGAGACAGGCCATTTTCCACACACACACACACACACACACACACACACACACACACACACACACACACACACACACACACACACACACACACACACACACACACACACACACACACGCACACACACACGCACACATAGACACACAGACACACACACACACACACACACACAGACACACACAGTTATTGAGGATCGACCAGTAAAGATAGATATATATGGGTAAATTTTATGTCATATTTCTTTCCAAAATCTCTTTTTGACAACAATTAGGCACATTTTACCCTCAAATTCTCATTCTAATTTTCATTATTATTTAATTATTAACATTTTTGTCAACATAAATTAAAATGTGCTCAATGGGTCTCATTCATGAAACACGAGCAGAACAAATGTTTGTGTAAATCGTGTGTAAAGTGGTTCTGGCGTAAATTTTCGGAATCATTAAAATGTTCGTATTTTCCAAATGTTAGTTGGTACGAAAGAAATCTCCACCTGCTCCCAGCCACGCGTAAATAGTGCGTTTAACATCCGAACGATTTGCTCATTAATAAGGCTGCATTTTAATTATTATATAAATATGCGCCCTTAAAATAGCAGATGACTATCGCACAACGCGCCACTGTCTTTAGACTGGGGCTACGTTTACACGTGGACGGCTATTTTCATAAACGGACATTTCACCCCTCTTCGTTTTCAAAAATAACCCTGTGCACAGGAACCCGTGTATATGCCGTCAAGAGCATGCCAAACCTGTAGGTGGCAGTGTAACGAGAAGCTCAAGCCCACGTTAGCCAACCAGAATCCCGAAAATAGTCACATACTGTGACGTCGACTGCCTAAAACACTGTGTTTCTTAGTTTACATGCAAACGTGCAAACGGAGTTTTCCAAAATCTCCACTCTGGCCGGAGTTTTTAGAAAGAATCGTTTTCAGAGGAGAATTCTCCGTTTGCGTGTAAACGAGGGGCACAACCGAAGGGAAATGTGTCCGTTTTTCAAAATAACCATGTACGTGTAAAGTAAACGGGGCCTGGGTTTCTCCTGGTCAGCGGCGGGATTGTTTTCTGGAACTGCAGAATATCACCAGGGAACGTTTGCGCCGGAACACACTCCTCTTTGCGCTGAACCGCCCCCGCGAGCGCAAGTTCATTCCCTAATTTACCGATGTGTGTCTGTGGAGGGAAAAGTCCGCTGTGCGCGGGTGCAGAATAGGAATGATACATGCGTCGGTGTACAAAGTCAATTGCGCTGGGTGCAAGATACGGCCCTAGATGTTTTGATATAAATTACAGACATGGCATCTGAGGACTATTTCAAATTTTTCTCAGTTATTTTGGTTTATTTCCAGATTCACTCTGGGCTCGGATCCCTCTCCTCGGACAGCACGCCACATACACACACTACTTTACTCTATCTGATTATTTGTAAGTGTGAACTCGTGAAATAAAGATTAGAAGCCCTCCGAGAGAGATTGAAACAGCACCCACTAATATCACTTTATAGTATAATAAAACCCATTGGCAGTTATAAGCCTCTTCTTTGTGATAAATGTAGGTGTCTGGGTTTGTGGACACTATAATCATTTCAGCTTTTAGAAAAGACAGAAAGACAGAGTGCATGAGAAAAATATGTGTTGTGGCTGAGAAAACAAAAAGGCTTTGTGCTCGTGTGTGTGTGTGTCAAATGCCCTAACAATGATAGTTACACTTGAAATAACCTACAATTTAAATTTAAAAACATCCCAGATCCCCAGGAGGATAATACCATAATAAAGGGACTAAATAATGTGTTCCTGTTCCAGCAGTTGGGCTCAATAGTAATTATGATGAGCTTAAATGAATAACAATAGAAGTCTCTGTGTTATGTGTCCATTGAACTATAAAAATGTGTGTGTTTTGAATTCGCTGTTCCTGTCTTCACGGTCTCATGTGTCTGATGACATTTCTTCTGTGAAAGCGAGGTCTGATTCACTGGCCTGAAACCTTCAGTGTGAAAAGACAAAAATCAATACAAGAGGGAAAACAACAAAATGTAACAATAAAGCTAGAAAAGTACAAGTGTGGCTGACAGAATTTTATTAGGCTCAGGGGCTGACAAATGTGCACAGTCACGTAAAAGCTTTTCGATGTAGTTTCTCTCTACAAATTGAATTCCCGGGGATGAAAATTCATATTGAAAAAATGCTATTTTAAACAATTTTAATATTAACAGCTGCGTTTGGTTTATTTAATGCATTCTCTAGCAACAACTGCTGTATGAGATTATATATAGTGACATTACAGATTTTTTTTTTCATTTTAGATTTTTTTTTACATGTAAATAATATAATATCAAGTATAACCAACATAACCTCAATTGACCACCATAGGGGAATGCATTGAACCAATATTTGTTGTAAAAAAGAAAAACGTTTTCAATGGCAGATTATGTGCTACAGTCTAAAAAATGCTGGGTTGTTTTAACCCAATTTTGGATCAAATATGGACAAACCCAGCCGTTGGGTTACATTTTTAAATCACATTTTTAACCCAACGTTTGGGTTTGTCCATATTTGACCCAAAATTGGGTTGAAACAACCCAGCATTTTTTAGAGTGTACAGTATTGTTACTAAAAATATTCCTATACATTTTAAAGACACAATTTCAACCATGTCACCGTATGTTTGGTATTTATAAACATAAGTTTGAAGTTTTAAGGCCACATTCACACTGTAAAGTTTCAGGAGTGGCAACACAAAAGAGTAAAAGCTTACCACTTTCCCAGTGGTTTTCTTGTAACGCGCACAAGAGAGACACGTCCCTGATGTGCTTTTAACACACACTGCACACAATTCTTATTAATGCGGTTGTCACTATACGTGCATTATTCAGGAGTTCATTCGGTTGTAGAATGCGGTTCTCACTCCCGTAAAAATGACTGAACTGTGTGTGTACCGAAGAGGATTTAGCAGTAAAATATGAGCTGACAACCGAATTTAACTGCATGTGTACATGGCCATAAAAAAAAAAAAAAATACTACTGTAATTCTGCAAGTATCTCTCTGATTTGGTTTGCCGCGTAACAAATCACACAATGCAATTACAAAAGTATTAGTAATCAATAATATTTCTCTTTCGAACGCTGTTTTGTGTCAACCTTGTTTCATACAAGTTGTTTTTGAGTTGACTATCAGTCCAAAATGGCTAATGACAGTTTTATCTTACAAATATCACTGCAGTGCACCACATTATTTATAGAGAATAGGCTTGCGCTGCTGAGAACAATCTTTTTATTGTTACAGGCAAGTCCCCCTGTGGTGAAAATCAAGTTTTTAATGTTGTTTATATGTCTATGTGGTGATTTTTACAAGCTTTGAGACAAATCATGTGTAAATTCATGTCAACACCATTGCTGAGTATTTTCTCCTTAAAACTACCTTGTAACCAATCAGGTCAAGTGTCGTCGTCAACGAGTGGCTCTCTGAACTGGAGTGAGTGAGTGGAGGCGGGGCTAATTAGCATATTCAAAGGACCGCGTATACTAAATGAAGATGTGCGTATGCAAGGGTGTAGAGTTACATTCAAGCTATTTTAAGTCATAAATATAATTTTTTTTCAAGAAAAAAAAAAAAAAAAACGTTTAAACGTCATTTTGGGGATCAAAGATGAGTTTTAAGGGATACAATTATTGACTACAGGGGGACCTTGAAATATTTTTTAAATATTATCATTATTGCAAAACAAATTGCATCATTGTTATTTCCCCCATTCCTCACAACTCAATCAAAGCTCATGGAGAGGCTCAACTCAAGATATTGTCGTAATATCTTTTCTTAGAAGCTCCACCACCATAATCTCAAGTCCAGAGCAGACGGTCAAAGAAAGGAAATACATTTTGAAAATTTCATTTGGAGGACCTTTTTGTATTTGCTCAATGCTTTTAGTGAAACGAGGAGCAGCCAGCTGCAGCTAAATCAAACATAAAGTAGTTTCGAGCACTCTCTCCATTTCTCTCTCTCCCACAGAGCGTGTGCTACGGACTGGTGCTTGCTGATGGCTTCACACAGGGGGGCCGTAATTGTTATTTTTGGCATTTGGTATAATAATGTGATGATGTTCATTGATTGTACCATGTTTTTTATGCTCTTTTCTAAAACGACGAAAGGCTTTGCACATCTTTTTATGGATTGTGTATGTTTCCCCTACATACTTGCAGCTTTGTGTATATAATTAACATGGATAGATAGCGCTTTTTACATTTCTGTACTCAGTGATACTGGTATTTGTAATTTGTATTGTGGGAAACAGTACACAGTGCTGAAAACTTTTTTCAAACGTTTGCGTTTTCAGGCTCCCAGAACGCAGTTGATCATGTAAACGAACGGCCAAATCGCATACAAAGTTTTACGTTTTTAGTTGAAAATGTGTGTAAACAGCCCCTAAGATGAACAAGGGAAACACAATGGTCGACAGCAGAGCGTAATCAGTAACTAAGAAGACTAGCTAGGAGACAATCAAGGCTAAGCTGAACTGAAGCACAAGAAACAAACATTTAGGAACGAAAAGGCTAACTTTTTATGCGATATGATGAATTCTCTTAAAGCATGGCTAGCCCAAAATTTCCTCTTCCTAAATGAAGACAAGACTGAGGTCATTGTTGTCGGCCCAAATGAAAACTCTCAGTGTATAAGTGCAGAGTTAGAGAGTCTATCGGCTTTTAAATCCCCAGGGGTGCGGGACTTGGGTGTTCTTGTTGACCAGCCTTTAAAATTTGACAAACAGATCTCATCCGTGATCAGTTCCAGTTTCTGGCAACTTTGTCTATAGGCTAAAATCAAAGGCTTTCTCGCCCCGGAAACTCTGGAAATGGCTGTTCATGCACTTATTATGTGTCGGCTAGATTACTGCAATTCCTTATATTGCGGTATATCAAGTTTTCAAATTGCTCGTCTTCAGTTAGTCCAAAATGCTGTGGCCAGACTTCTACATATAAGTGTCGCAAATCTCTCCGATTCTCAAATCTCTACACTGGCTGCCAGTTCGAGAGAGAATACATTTCAAAATTCTACTCTTTGTTGGAAGCATTAAATTGTCCAAAATGTCTTGGTATGCTGAAGCATTAAGAGTTCCTCTCACTGGAACTAAGGGGCAAAGACCCACCCCTGAAAAACAACCCCACACCACAATCCCCCTCCAGCAAACTTTACACTCGGCACAATGCAGTCAGGCAAGTCCCGTTCTCCTGGCACCCGCCAAACCCAGACTCGTCCATCGGATTGCCAGACAGAGAAGTGTGATTGGTCACTCCAGAGAACACGTCTCCTCTGCTCTAGAGTCCAGTGGCGGCGGCTTTACACCACAGCATCCGACGCTTTGCATTGCACTTGGTGATGTAGGGCTTGGCTGAAGCTGCTCGGCCATGGAAACCCACTCCATGAAGCTCTACACACTGTTCATGAGCTAATCTGAAGGCCACATGAAGTTTGGAGGTCTGTAGCTATTGACTCTGCAGAGTTGGCGACTTCTACACACTGTGTGCCTCAGCATGCGCTGACCCCGCTCTGAGAACGTGGCCTACCACTTCATGGCTGAGTTGCTGTTGTTCCCAATTGCTTAAATTTTGTTATAATACTAACAGTTGACCGTGGAATATTTAGTAGTGAGGAACCTATCATATACAGTAATAACTGTGTTTTACACAACTGTGGCCATGGAAGTGATTGGAAAACCTGAATTCAATGATTTGAGGGGTGTCCCCAATACTTTTGACAATATAGTGTATTTTCTTTCCACTAACCAAATACACACTATATTGACACGAGCATTGGGACACACCTCTTAAATTTTGAATCCAGGTGTTTCAATCAGACCAATTGCCCCAGGTTTATAACATCAAGAGCTTCCGGCTGAGGTTGCTGGTCCTTCTCATGGGGGGCCTAGCATAATATCACACTTAATATTTATCTCGCATAACATAAATAGGTTTTGTCCTACAGTACATACACACACTTCTGTTTCATTTGCGGTGGAGGACGGATGGGTGATGCTGCTTTCTTCAGGAAAGGCTGGATAACAAGCAAGAGAAGTGATGTGATTTAGGAGAAGATGAAACAGTCTATAAAAGAGGTAGGAGGAGACGGTCAGCCAGAAAGAGTGATAAAGAGACAGACAGTACCTACACGTGTCCATGCACAATAAATAGGGATGCACCGATACCAGTATTGAGCCCAATACAGCACTCATTAAAATGCTCCGATAATGAAACCACGCAGATTGATGTGTACAGTGCCGTGCTTGTGTCCAGACAACAGAACAAAACGAGATTTAGAGATATCAGAGATTACATATTTCTATGATTGATTTCTCAATATTGTAATCATTATGTTCACAACTTGTAATACTTTAATTACTTTAATGAGCTCATTGTATATGCCTAAAATTAAAACATGTTAGCTAACTGCATGTTCCCTTTCAGTCAGTCCCATTCGACTTTACGTCAGAACTGAACTGACCAATTGGCATCTCGCCTGAGAGTGTGTGTAGTATTAACTCCACCCTAGCAGGATCTACCACAGAGACCGTCCATATGTAGCGCTGCCCTAATGGTCAGTCCACATGTGTCACTCCGCGTGTTACCTCCCTATGGGCAGGATCTGGTCTCTGTAGTGTATAAATGTGTGCATTTAGATTGATTCAGTTATGTTAAATCATATTTTTACCTTGAACAAAACTAGTTAATTTAGGTGTTGTTAACATTAACATAGGTTACTATTTTGTCAGTGCATGTAAAGTGGCCAAACACAGATGCTTTTGTTTATACAATTTTAAATAATTATTTTCTATATTCATATTTTTATTTCATGAATTGTTTTAATCAATTTAACACATCAGTATTCAAACCACATGATTTTCAGTACAGGCTATAGTTGCAAAACACACTCTCAGGCTCTCTCAGGCCGACTGAATGGAGTGTTTTCAAAGCTGTGAGTGAAAACAGATATGACCAAACCATTCAGTATCTTTCGCCTCTAGTATCAATCCTCAGAATAGCTGTGGACTAAAATACTTGTATAATAACATTTACCAAAAGTGGACAAAAACAGCTGTTTTGGCAGTTCAAGATAATGGATAGTGAAGGATGCACGATTGCACATGTTTAGATTGAATAAACAGAACATGAATTGAAAAGCACTATGTAGTCTGAAATGCATTAAGAATCGTTTCTGAAGCTCTGAGTGTTACAAAACCTGTCTTGTTTCTCCTCTTTTGTTTAAGGACTTTTATTGATATGTATTTTCTGTTCCATTTTATTCCATTATTACCTGTTTTTAGTTCCTGATTGCTTTTGTGGTTACACTTTATTTCGATAGTCCACTTCAGATATTATACTAACTATAAGTAACTTTTCAACTACATGTCAACTAACTGTCATTAGAGTATTAGGAGACAGTCAGTAGACTGTTAGGTTAGGGTTAGGTGTTAGGGTTAGGAGAATACGTTGACTTGTAGTTGCGAAGTTACTTCGCCAGTACTTCGTCAGTAGAATATCTGTTGGGGGACCAACAAAATAAAGTGTTAGAAAATATTAAGCAGTCTACTAATACTCTAATGATAGTTAGTTGACATATAGTTGCAAAGTTACTTATAGTTAGTAGAATGTCTAAAGTGGACTATCGAAATAAAGTTTTACCCCTTTTGTTTTGCCCCTTTGTTTGTTCCCATAGTGAATGATTTCCCTCACCTGTTCCTTGTTAGCCCATTGATATCTCCAGTATATTAATCCCAGTGTTTCCTGTGTTCATTGTCAGGTCTTATCCTTTTATGGCTCTAATGCTGGTGGCTTTACTCAGTTATTTTCCTTGTATTCAGCTGCGTATATTTTTGTTATTTTATTATGAAATACTACTATCAGCATTTTGACCCATCTCTCCTTTGTTTCAGAGTTCCCCCCATGTTTAATGAGCTTGAGATTATCCAACTCGAAAACTCACCCCGACTTCAACGTGATCCGAGCCTTTGTCGTCCTGCTTGTGGAGAATCTCAAAGTAGTATCGTCTGGAGGCCATGAGACTAAAGGGGGAAGAACGAACATGAAATCTTAATGTCTTTCATTTGTAAGTCCTGTATTTTTATTACTGCATTACCATATCATATTGTATCTTATCATATTCTATATTGTAACATCGTACCATATCTTATTAAAGCAATAAAGTGAATTATTACTTTTACAAAATGGCAACTCATTTACATGACAAAAAACAGCAACTGACTTTTATTCTTTTAATTAGGAAAATAGGCAACTTTGGAAACTCAAAAAGTACTAAATATTAATATAAAATATAAAACCACATGTTTGCATGCATTTCACAATGCCTTCAACCTTACACTCAGAATTTATAGTCAGCTATTTGTTTTATAAATTGTAATCAAGACACCTTTATTTATATATAGTGCTTTAAAAAAAACAAATGATTTCAAGGCAGCTTTACAGTGATAAATTAGAAATTTCAATTAGAATGAACTGGAGAAGATTTCCATGTCAAAGAAGCTGATTAAAAAAATAAGACAACAGTGTCATTGTTCATCTGAGGTCAGTTCAGTGTTGATTCAGTTCTGTTCAATAACTGTGTAAAGATCATCAATTATGGAATCAGTTCAATCCAGCAATAAAGCAGCTCTGCATAATGAAAAGTCATCATTCAGCTCAGTTCAGTTCTCATCCAGTCCAGTCCATCCAAGTGTCGTGCAGTCAGATCAATAATATTGTTGAATATTAAGTGCCTGGACTGGTTCCAATGGTCTTCGCTGAGGATATGTGCCGATGGCTGTCTAGTCGATTAATATACTGCAAAGTTTTGTTTACTATCGAAACAGAACATACATAGTAGCATATTTTATTGGCATGTGCCACATCATATATCATAATGTATCACATAATAATATTGTATCATACTGTATATTGTAGTCCCCTTTCAGTCAGTCACGTTCGACGTTGTGTCAGAACTGAACTGACAAATTGGGATCTCGCCCGAATCACCTTTGAGAGTAAACTAAACGACCCAATGAACATTGGCGTGCGAGATTTGCATATCGTGCTCCACCGCGCAGCGTGGGTATAAATATAGAAGCAGATGCAATGCATATTCAGCTTTTGGCTTCGGAGCCGATCGGTTCTTCTGTTCTGCTCTATTCAGCACAGATTGTTCTACGAGTGTCTGCGAGTGCTCTTCGGGAGAGACCTCTGCTAGGTGCGCCTCCGGGGATGAACTTGCCACCTTCAGGGAGAGTAGCGTTGCCCGAGTCTGACCCAGAGCTGACCGCTGTGCTTTCTCAGGCTTGGGGGACGGCATCTTTTTCTGCCCGAAACTGGTCAGGTGCCTCCTCACTACTCTCGCCCCCAGTGGAGCGCAATGTTGTGATGCAGCGGTGTCCAAAGAGCGCTGCCGCCTGGAGGAGTAACCCACGTCACGTCTCCTATCCATGGCCTGTGAGTTCTTGTCCGTTCTCATAGCAAAGGATTATAGAGCTGCTGGACAGGCTGCCTCCGCCCTGCACGCCTTGGCTCTCCTGCAAGTGTATCAAGCCAAGGCACTTAAGGAGTTGCACAAGGGTATTTCTGACCCAGAGCTGTGCATGAAAGTCACTCCCTCGGTCAGAAGACGTCCTCTTTGGTGGTGCACGATGGCCATCACTTGATGGATATGAGGGAGACTGACAAGAATCGATTCCTGGACTCCCCTATCTCCCAGGCCGGCCTCTTCCACGATGCAGTCGAGAACTTCGGCTAGCAGTTCTCGGCTGCACAGAAGCAGAAGGCGATAAGACACACCGCCCTCATCGCCGAGGGCACCTCCGCTCCCGCACAGGCCACAGCGTGGATCCGGTTGCAGGAAGGTGGCACAGCCCGTCCAGGCCCCTGCCAAACTAGGCGGTAAACGCAAGCACAAGTGGCCCTGAGACGGGTGACACAGCAGCTCTTCATGGTTACCGCACCACTCCCTTCCCCGGAGGAGGGCCGGGTGGATAATCCTTTGCTCAGTTTTGTTTCTGTTCTGCCGCTGGCCCTACAGCCAAATTATCAATTTACCAATTGACCAAATTATCAATAAAAAGACTTGTTTCCTCTATCTCTGGATCCCAAGAGGGCATGGATGGCGGCACTATCGGCAGCGGGCAGCAGTGTGCGGTTCGAGGACGCTCAGACCCCACTTCGGGATGCTGGCGATATTCGAGTGTTGGTTGTGTATGAGTGAGTTGCTCTCTGTGAATCTTATATGCTCTGCTTTGGCACGAATCACATCTCCTCAAATGGGCCACATCTGCTGTTAGACCAGCACAATTAGAGGCCTGCTTGATTTCACAGCTTATTACACCTCCAAATGTGACACGTTAAAAACATCACACAGATTGACAGATCGGTGTGACTCGATCTGTCAATCTCCTATCAATACAGCACTAATGTCATTTACAGAGAACATAACCGTATTTAAACACAGCCAAAATCTTTGGGGTGAGGCTCCATATTATATTTACATGCACTAATTATTTTAGATTAGATTTTTTTTTTTTTTTTTTTGGTGCCCTGGCAATTTGAGAGATGATATTTGCAACACGAGGCTCCTGATGAGTAAATGTGCTCATGAATATTCATGAGCGTGGCTAATGCATGAGACATAATTCTGCTCAGATGCTAACGCAAATGTCTTGTTTGCTCCAGTGGGCCTATGAAATACTGAGAGCAAATAGAAAGAGGGAGAACAGATGTGGGAAAGGGATAAAAATCGATGAATTGAAAAGCAAGAGAAATGAAGAAACCAACTACCTATAGCGGCTCTAAAATGCAGGGTTTAAATTATAATTAATAACAAAGACCAATATAATATAATATAAATACTTAACCCTTAGAACCTGAAGCTAAAGTTAGTGTTTTTCACATATTTAGATTTTTTGACTGTAAAATTCTAAAACAATGTGCTATCTTCATGTGCAAGGTGTCATCTTTTTCAGAAAAAGATTAGCTTTCAACAAATTACAGTTATTTACCATTATTGTGTGTGGTGAGTTTGTAAATAGCATTTAAATAGACAAAAATAAAAAAAACGAGAATAAATTTTCCGATTTATATTTAGAAAAAAACAGAAAAATCACGAACGAAAGAAACTAACGTTTTAAAGTTGAAAAATGAAGTATAATTCAACTATACAAGTCTTTTTTGTGACATTGGGTTGCACAGTTTTCATTTAGGACACATTCCATTTCATACACGCACACATTCAAATGCGTACATTCATATTAGGCACGCACACACACACATGCACACACCACATGTAAAGATACGTGAAGAAGTAACGGCCATCCGCCTCCCAAGTTTCATTAAAAATCATCCCAATCTCCTCTTCTGCTGTCTACCACTTCTTTCTCCATGTATTTGTTCATGTCTTTTATTATTTTATGCAATCCAAAACACTCGAACCCGCCACGCTTCGTATCTCTCGGTTCAAATCCTTCCTTCCCGCTCTGCCAGAAAACTGCTGTCATTTGCTGACTAAAGCACGAAATTACCGTAATAAGCCGTATATTGCCGAAAAGCGCATGTTGTCTACTGTCAGGGGCAATTTGAATGGTTTTGATAGTGCAAACGGTTGAAGAGTTACGGTACAATGAATACAGCTCGCTGATCTGTGTCGGCGACGACACATTCGGTTCTAAAGGGTTCATATATTATCATAATTTATATATATATATATACATATAATGAATATGTATTAGACAATGGCTGATACACCGATATACGGTTTGGTATGTTAAGACTGGTATTAGGGGGTCTCGTCTCTTCATAATTCAAACACTGCAGTAATGTACTTACAAAGGAATTTAAGAGACGAAGATACAAAAAAGAGAAACCGATAAAGTGTGTGAGTGAACGAGAAAAACAGGAAGTGTGATAAAGTCTGCGTTAAAAGTAGAAAATAGACCCTCTCAGCGGGGATAGGTGAAATCCTCAAGAGCGTGAGTGGGCCGAAAGCTCTCAGATCGAGAATTACGGTCGGAGGAGGGTGTCGGTGACAGTGCAATTTCCTCAACTTCACACCGACTGATTCGCTCTGCCCGTCTTATATTCCACACTACAATCAATCACAGCAGGTGTGCCGGCTCCGTGCCAAAGCAAAGAGGACCTTCATAACGCGGAGTGGGATGCGGGAAATAGGAAGACCTTTCAATCTTCTGTTCAGAAACCTATAGTGAGCTTCCTAGCTAGGCAACATTTTTAGGCCTCACTGTGAAAGGGTTCCTTTAAACCAGTGGTTCCCAACCTTTTTTCAGACCCCTTTTTTCCCAAGAAAATATTTTAGGAAACTGGATTCATGATGAATTCGCTCATTATATAGGCTAAATGTTGTAAATTTTGAGACAGAAAAAAGTTAAGGACTTTTATTTAATGCTCATTGCTCAAAACTTTTCAAAATATGACGCGACCCCCCATAGAGCTCGCTGAGACTCCCTGTTGGGAACTGATGCTTTAAACCCTTTAAGTGTCACCCACCCTTTTTTGAATATGCATGAAAATGCACATTCTGATTTTAAATGGTTGTAATTCAAGAATGCTTTGGAATATGGATGTAAGATTGGAATTTGGAATTCTTTAAAGAAGAAATTTGGCAGATTTTTGTAGAAGTGAAATAAATTAAGAAAGTGAAACAGAAAAAAAGTTATAGAAGTTTGAGTTTATGAAAATAAAAAAAAATAAAAAATTAATTATTCATATTTTATATCAAATATACATTTTTCAAAACCCTGGTGACTCTAAAATTGCACAAAAATCAAAGCCAAAAATCTGAAGTTGTGTTTTAAATTTTAGGTTGATATCTCAAAAAATGAGTTTTGAGTGAGATTTTGTTTGGGCGCAGTACCACACTTCTCCACTAGTGGACATTACTGCCCATATAAGGGTGCCTCGCCGCCTCCATTTCCATATGTGGTTTTTCCTTATTTTTAAAACATTTGCAGACCTTTTTTTCTAAAATAATTGAACAAATGCTATCTTTTGAACTCTTGACATGAAAACAAACTGAGGTTTCTACCATTCTTTCATGAGTTTTCATGTTCATCACTATTTCAAAATAAAGGACTGAACACCTTAGGAGTATGAAAATATTATTGTTGCAAATTGATAAATTACAGCTCCTCTGTAATTTATTTTGAAAATCAGTCACCAAATATGAAAACTAGAGATTGTAAGCTTTCAAATGATATATAGTTTGTCAATATTAGTTTAGGTTTAGTTTAGGATATTACTATTTCAAATATGTAATGAATTTGGGCCCACCAGTGGGCCGTTGACACTTAAGGTAAAGCATTAAAAACTATGAAACGGGGATGTTTCATTCAAGTACAGAGTACTTTACTACAGAGTAAACTGAACTAGGATGTATTCAGTAATTCGGAAACTTGTTGTACACTATGTATTTTTTTTTATGATTTGTAGCATACTGAACTTTTAGCTTAGCAAGTAAATGCAGCCTTGGTGTGCAGAAGAGACGTGTGTGTGTGTGTGTGTGTGTTTGTGTGTGTGTGTGTGTGCGTGTGTGTGCGTGTGTGTGTGTGTGTGTGTGTGTGTGTGTGTGTGTGTGTGTGTGTGTGTGTGTGTGTGTGTGTGTGTGCGTGTGTGTGTGTGTGTGTGTGTGTGTGTGTGTGTGTGTGTGTTCATTCACACGTCCAGGAGATGATGGATAAAGCCACAGTCAGACTGAGAGAGAGAGAGATATAGAGGACAAGCTCCTAATTGTCTGACTAATTGCAAACTCTGACTCAGTCTCTCAGTAACTGTGTCGAGTCGAGCGCAGACATGAAGATGAATGCGAGGAAGAATCTAACAACCTCATTACCGTCACACTCTATGCCAACAAGATCTGTCACAAGTCATTTTACTTTACTTTGTCGAACAGAACACCACTTCACCGCAGAAACAAACAGCAATATGCTTATCTGGTTACACGATGTGGATTTAACATCAGAAGCAAGTGACAAGAGTGAAAATATATTATAGGCCTATTTGAGAAAAATTTTCAAACTTCAGATTCTTCTCAAACAGTGTGTGTGTGTGTGTGTGTGTGTCAATAATTTAGATGGTCTGATGGGTGCATCGCCTCTCTTTTGCAGGATATGAAAAATAGGCAGGACAAAACAGTCCGTACTGACAGCAAAGTTAGATGGGACCATATTGCTACTGAAGTCTGACTTCACCAGAGTAGATATTATTTTTAGTCAACATGAAATCCATTTTACATTCTATAATGTGACATATTTCTGAAAATAAGTAGGATTTAATTCAATCAATTGCGAGCAAATTGGTTGGTGAAACCAACCTCTGGATCAATGAAAAAAAAAGAATATATATATATATATATACAGTACATATATGTGTGTGTAAAATGCATGTTCCAAGTTTTCAGAAATGTAATCGTTGTATTTATGTTGGATTCCAAAACATTTTATAATATTTTCAAAAAACTTTTGAGATTTTTGTCTCTAAAAATATGATGAAATGTGATGAAACCATCAAAAGCAATAACATATTTTCTTTAAATTATGTATCTTGATCATCATAAAATAATAATAATGAAAAAAAGAAATCCAAGAACATTTTCAAATATCATGAAAAATAAAACATGAAAAATAAGTTTTTGAAGAGTCACACCACTTGACATTTTCAAATGTTTAACTTGACATAGAAAAATCTTAAATTATCTGCTAATTTAAGAGGTTATATTTTTTCATGCATGTTTTTGCATGTTGGTTGTATGACTTTGATTTGTCAGATATTATTTAAGGTTTTCTTTGCAATAATTTAATTAATTTATTGAGGCTTTTCATTGAAATATTGGGACAACTGTATTATCCTGACATTTCTGACTTCATGGTCACTGAAAAAAAAAAAAAAAAAATTCTCATCATAGAAAAAGGTATATATTAAAGTTAATTTATGTGAAATTTATTGTAAATATATATTTTAAAATAAATTCATATAAAGGGACTGGTGACATCAGTCTAATAAGGAAAGTCAGGCAAGACATTAGATGGTGAAATAAATCTTACTTTTTAATTTTTATGTGGAACAATGTTTGATGATAACTGAATCTTACAAACATATATGAAGAAATTAAATATGGTCCATTTTTAGTTCACATTGACTTGAAACAAACTGAAAGCGAGCAACAGCTTAATTTAGTTTAAATTTGCAGCCCTGTTTGCAAAGCTTTTGATTCGTAAAGTGATCTGGCAGACCTATACAACAACACTGTAGGCCTAAAGTATGTACGCTTCATCTAAAGATGAATGAAAATTGAGTTTGACTTGAATCCAGGCGATTTTTGAGACTGACTTGCTTAAGACTTTTAAACACGAGTCGTATAGCTGCAGTGTTGACACCCTTGACTTTGACTTCATCGTATTAATGAACTCCACAAAGTCCCGGGCAGCGGCAGTATCATTAAGATTCACACGGTTTCAGCTCTGTGTATTCGTAGCATGCCGTATTAGTGTGAAGTGCCCGGTTTCTGGGATCTCAGCCACTTCACGGCAGACGACAGGCGGATGTCTCGAGAGGGAGTAGGAGTTCAGAATCCAAGGAGCATCAGCTATCATCTATTAACTGCACTACTGTTTAAACTTAAAGGGTTAGTTCACCCAACAATGTCTTTAATTACTCCAAACCCGTAAGACTTTCGTTCTAGCCTGACTACGTAAGACTTCCTACTTCCGCTAATTTCATTTCGCTCCTGTAGTTAGTCTGAGATAGCGGCCTATCTTTCAGTTTTCCACCGGCCTTCGGACGGCCGGGCCAATCAACGAACAGAGGGCGGGCTGAGAGCCGTGACGTAGTCGCTAAGCGCCGAGTTTTACATTGTAGGTTAGAGAAATCGAAAACCGAAACGAGACACGGGATGCAATTCGCTCTGTTATGGAGAACCAGTGCCGCCGCTCCCCCCACGCGCTGTGCGTAGGGAACCAAGAGCTGAGGAGGCACCAAAAAAAATAGCGTTCCGGGAGTCTCCCGCATATTGATAGCGGCTCACTGATGCCCGCGAATTAGTTAAAATCTTCGGAATCTAGAGCGAGCGCGCCCGCGAGACACTGACTGTGCTCCAAACCGTGTAGCGCGTGCACGGCAGAGAGAGCAAGAGACCGCGCGCGTGCCTCATGAAGCTTCTCGGGGTAGAGGGCATCATACAGGAATTATGCTTAGGGCACCGAAATGAAGAGCAGCGGCACTGGCTGTATTTGTGTTGGCTACAAATATTTTCTTGTTTCACTCTGTCAAAAATAAGTTTAGAGGCCTTGATTGTAGCGTGGATGCGTAGATTAACTACGCATAATCTGCAAAAGTCGTTTACAGCCATGTTCACTCCGGTATTTCGCTCGCATCATCATGTGTTTACAGTGGAAGTTCGATCATAGATTTGAGTTCGATGCATGATGTCTGTGGTTCGATGCGGCTGTACAGGCGCATAACATACGTCCTAACTAAACTTATCTGATTGGCTTACGGGTAACCAATGATTTTAAACTTCAGACAATCGCCCCCTAGCGAGAGAGAAAACACTTCTCTATTATGCCATTCCAGACTCTGTCTACGAAGCAAAGTGAAGTAGCAGAGTCTGGTATTACCAGGCTACTTTCGTTCATCCTCAGAACACAAATGAAGATCTTTTTTATTAAATCTGAGAGATTTCTGTCCCTCCATTGACAATCTACGCAAATGCCACTTTGAGGCTTCAAAAAAAGTTCATGAAGAGATTGTACAACTAATCCATATGTATCGAGTGGTTTAGTCTACATTTTAGGTAGAGACACACTCCCTTTATATGATGAACAGAAAGAATTTGGTCTTTTATTCACATATAAACCTTGATCAACGAACATGAACAGAAGCTCAACTGAACATGCTTGATGGGCAAGAACAAACATCTTGCTGAAGCTCAAGCGTGCTGCGTAACACGAGAATGAACCTCATTGGTTCTTACTGAAGCTCAAACGTGATGCGTAACACGAGAATGAACTTCATTGGTTCTTACTGAAGCTCAAACGTGCTGCGTAACACGAGAATGAACCTCATTGGTTCTTCAGAAGCTCAAGCGTGCTGCGTAACACGAGAATGAACCTCATTGGTTCTTACAGAAGCTCAAACGTGCTGCGTAACACGAGAATGAACCTCATTGGTTCTTGCAGAAGCTCAAACGTGATGCGTAACACGAGAATGAACCTCATTGGTTCTTCAGAAGCTCAAGCGTGCTGCGTAACACGAGAATGAACCTCATTGGTTCTTCAGAAGCTCAAGCGTGCTGCGTAACACGAGAATGAACCTCATTGGTTCTTACAGAAGCTCAAACGTGATGCGTAACACGAGAATGAACCTCATTGGTTCTTACAGAAGCTCAAACGTGATGCGTAACACGAGAATGAACCTCATTGGTTCTTACAGAAGCTCAAACGTGATGCGTAACACGAGAATGAACCTCATTGGTTCTTCAGAAGCTCAAACGTGATGCGTAACACAAGAATGAACCTCATTGGTTCTTACTGAAGCTCAAACGTGATGCGTAACACGAGAATGAACCTCATTGGTTCTTACTGAAGCTCAAACGTGATGCGTAACACGAGAATGAACCTGAAATAGCACCTAAATAAATCACAGTAAAATCACCTGAATCGAATTGAGAGCTTGCGAATTAAATGTGAACTGAATCTGGAAATATGTATCGCTTTCCATCCCTACAAGTCATACACTGACGAGGCAGGATTTCCAGGCAAAAATGACACAGCACTTTTGTGGAAATGCCAGATGCCTTATTAATTCTTGAATATGCCAGCGTCTCTATCTCTCTGTGGTTAAAGGGCAGAAACAGATCGGTTGCATCTAGGGCTGAGTCACATCCAGTGGAATCCATCTCTGCGTCCTCCCTCCGGTCTTTGCCTTTCCACAAGCATTAAGGCCACCTGGTCTTCCCACACACCATTTGTCCTCCAATCACATCATTATCCAATCACATAAGCAGGACTAATCTAATGGAAGGCCCATCAGAGACGCCAACCTCGACTCTAACACTCCAACACACACTTTAAAAATGCAAAGACAAATTCAACAGAATCGACATGCACTGAGATCAAATCTACCTATTTTAAATAAACCAAAATTTTTTTTTTATAAAGACCACTGTTAAACTTCATTTAAATAAATACAAATACAAAAATAAAACTATAATCTATCCTTTTAAATGTATTTTAACATGAATTTATGCACAATGCACCAAAACATTCTAATTTACAATATGAAAACTGGTTATTCATTTTGAGATTCATAAAAGATCACATTTACAAGATTACAATAGTTTTATACAATTAAGGATCAAAAACAAATAACAATTCATGAAAACATTACTCTTAATAACTAGTTATTTTTAGTGAATCAAACATTAAAGGGCACCTATTATGCAAAATTCACTTTTACATGGCATTTGAACATATTTGTGTGTTGGCAGTGTGTGTACACAACCACCCTATAATGATACAAATCCACCCAGTTTAAAAAAAAAAAACCATAAATCATAAGCACTGTCTCAGAACGAGCTGTTCTCAGAATCAATGCAATGTGACGTAGAATTGCACAAGCCCCGCCCACGACTGTTGATTGACACTGCAGTTTGAGCATAGACCCGCCCTGAGTGAGCTGGACACAGTCCGCCAGTGTTTCGACGTTGTAGAATGTCTCCGAAAGCGATTGAGGTGTTTTTTTTTTTGGATGTTAGAATACACATCGCAGTCTTCATTTACTCTCGTTGTTACTCGAGGATTGATCAGTACAACTGCTCTCGTGATCCAGCGTACAGTCTCCGGACTCCGGAGCGACAGGACTGACGTTACCGATCACGGCAGAAATGAAAGAGCGAGCACTTTATGAAACATTATTAAACATGCTGTAAAAAATGATCTGTGGGGTATTTTGAGCTAAAACTTCACATACACACTTTGGGGACATCAGAGACTTATTTTACATATTGTGAAAAGGGGCATAATAGGTGCCCTTTAAACGCGACCAGTGTAGACTGATTCACAAACAAAATGATTCTCATGAGCCTGTTTTAGTGAATCAAAAACCTACAGAACGACCAGTGTACAGTAGATTGATTCCTGAAACAAATGACTCTTATGAGTCTGTTCTTCTAGAGGATTAAAAACATATGTTGTAACATGTTAATCTCCATGTTGTAATAACAACAGTTGTGGTGTGAACATATACAAAGTAAACAGATTTTTCTCAGATTTTTTTTTTTTTCAATAAATAGTTCTCAAATTAAAAGCAGGCTGGAGTTCCTTGACATAAAAGCAGGCACTCAGCTCAACTCGATATAACCAGGCAAGAGCACTCTGAATGGATGCCAGCGGAGAAGTCTGTCTTTTCTTGCATTGGCTAGACGTTAGATAAGATGCTTTATCTAATCAATGCTTTGTAAGGGTGGAAAAGACTCCTGCCTGCTTCTACAGGATGAACTATCCTGCTTAAAAAGCAAAGTGCCTAACCTCCGATCAATACACATCATTCCCTTCTCTTTCTCTATTCCTCAAACTCAATAATAGCATTGATTTATGATCACGGTAATCATGATAAACAGCGTTACGAAAAGTCTTAACAATTCCTACACATTTGTCTTTTTTCACTCTCGCTGGTTCACTGACTCTGTGTTATTGAAATAATAGCTCTTACAAAAACTAGATAGGACATGAAGGTTTGTCTAAAAAGTATGCAGAAATGATGCCCTCTAAGATGCCTTGTCAATTTTAAGGCATTGCATTTATCATTCGCAGAAAATGCAGTTCCAGAATACACTGCGATGAGCTCAGTGAGAAAGTCTGTTGATTATAAATATAGTTAATTCAAGTATTGTAACGAATCGATTGTGGTTTGAGTTTACCATGCACTTCACAAGAAAAACATCTGGTTGTTAGCTTAGCATCATGCTAAATAAACCACAACTGGAATCAATTGTGGTTCGAGTTTAAAATGCACTTCACAAGCAAAAACATCTTATTGTTAAATTGTTAGTCAAGTTTACTGTGCACATCGTAAGTAAAATATTTGCTTGCTAGATTAGCAACATTCTTAAGCCAAACTCAACTGGAATCAATTGTAGGATGAGGTTACCATGCAAACTCTATCGTGCATGTGAGTATCTGGATTAGCTTAGCAACATGCTAATGGAAGACTTTTGGAATTATTTTGGATTTCAATTCTGGGTTTCACATAGAAAACTAGTGTAACCCAATGCCACTTTTGCGTTTTCTCTTCAGATTGTTTCCGTGTAAACATAGCCTGAGAGCGTTATAACGAGTTATAATTGATTACTCCTATTTCACTTGAGCTAATTTGCTAAACAGGTTCAATTTCAGTTAGGATGCTGCCTTGCAAGTTAGCCGCCTGTGTAGGCAGGAGACAGCATGGGCGCTCACTGTGTTTTGCAATAGAGCTTTTGAACTTCAGAATTCAAGGACAAAAAATAAATGCTTCCTTCTCTTTTATCTTCTAACGACTTTCTGCTTCATTAAGAGCCATCTTCGCTTTAGTCATTGCCAGAAGTTGGATACAGTTTTGAATGTGTTTTTATATCAAGTCATGGTAATATGCACAACATTGAAGACGTAGTTCATCGGGAAGTTCTGAACACAGAGATGAGACAAAGAGAAACATCAATGTGTTTCTTTGATGTTGTTGTGAACTTTATAGGATGGCAGTGAAAATGATATGGACAAAACAATGCAGCTGATTTTATTATACAGGCTGATATTCATCATATGAACTGGGTTGTTCTGTGATATCTAATCTGAGGGTAATTATGGATCTCCTTGATTAAAACAAAAGTAATTAAGTCATTATTAGTGAGCACCAGTCATGGATAAGCCTTGTAATTTATAGCACACATCACAAGAGATGAAGAAAGACTCCCTGGTCTTATGGCAAACATTATCTGCCAGTTTATTATAATACAAGCTTCATGTTAGCAAATTTACTTTTAATCATCTCAAAATGTGTTTAGTGTTTTGGTCTGCTTTCTTGCCCCCTCTGTAGACTTTCTTAAACCTTTCCATTCAGTCTTCATAAAAGAAAACTATCAGATGGTGCAGAATGAGGGTTAAATGCTGTGTTTCTCTTCAGGTCTGGGATCATAGCATCATTCCCAAGGGTGCACTTCCTCCATCCATCCCCACGCCAAGGGCAGGAATAGGTGAAAGACTTACACGCGAGAACACTTGATGAATAATGCAGAAAAATAAAATGCTCTTTAGTGACTCCCAGCCAACGGTCAGCAGCACGTGAGGTGTGTCGCGTTCCAGAGTTGTGCAGTTCTGTTTTCTGTTGTAAAATAAATTATTCAAGATCTGTTTGTTAATCTCTCTATATATAATATATAATTTACAGACTTTCAGCTGTTTGCAATGAACAAATCAAACCAAACAAAAGTAATTGAAATAGCTCAGCACAACAAATATTTCAAGTGGTTTCCCCAAATTCAACTTAAAATGCAACTTTTAATGACTTCTGCAGTCTCAATATTATTCAACCCCTTCATGACAAGCAAATTTAGTACTTAGTAGAACATCCTTTTGCTGTTATGACCTGCTGGAAACGAGATGTATAACTACACCATGCTTCTGGCAGCATTTCTGAGAAATCTTAACCTATTCCTCATGAGCAATGGCCTCCAGTTCAGTAATATTCTTGGGTTAGCGTGCTGCTACCGCCTTCAAATGCCACCAGAGATTTTCTATGGGGTTCAAGTCAGGTGACTGATGGCCACTGTAGAGTCTTCCAGGACTTCTTCTGCATCCACACTTTGGTGTAATTTGAGGTATGCTTGGGATAATTGTGCTGTTGGAAGGTCCGATGACGCCCAAGCTTCAGCTTCCTCACTGACAGCATGAGGTTTTCTTCTAGGATTTCCTGATACTTCGATGAATCCATCTTGCCAGAGGATGTACATCAGCCGCAGAGCATCACGAGCTCCACCATGCTGAACTGTAGACACTGTTTTCTTCAGCATATGCTTCATTCTTCTTCATTCAGACCCGCTGATCCATAAAGCCAAAAAGTTCCAGTTTTGTTTCATCGCTCCACAGAACAGAATCCCCAAACTTCTGTGGCTTATTTATATGATTTTGAGCAAATTGGAGCCAAGTTTTCTTGTACTTTTGGGTCAGTAGTGGTGTAGTCTTGGAGTACGCGCCTTACACTGCAAACTGAAACCTCAGTGCTTGTTGCCACCAAGTCTTGCAGGTCTTTTGCAGTCACTCGAGGGTTTTCTGAACCGGCCTTCTCAGAAATCTGGTTAATCAGCCATTAATGTCTTCCTTTTTCTGCCCCGTCCTCGTAACTTCTTTTCCTTTAACTTTGAACTTGCGAACTATGCTTCCAACAGTGTCTCTAGGAACAGTTAGTGCCTACACTATCTTTTTGTGTCCTGTTCCTTGTTTGTGAAGGGCGATGATATCTTCTCTTAACTTTTTGGACCATTCTTTTCACTAAAACATATTTCTAACATGCAGTCAAACGTGACACTCAACAAACCGAGCCAGTTCAGATATTTCATGTGTTCTAGCTCAAGCACACCTGGTGCAACTAATGGCCCTTGATTAGTTCAATGAATAGCCCTTGAATAGCATCAGGTGTGCTTTAGACGAGTTGTGCTTTTGTGAGGGATTCTATTCAGGGGGTTGAATAATTTGGGGACTGCAGAAGTCATTAAAAGTTGCATTTTCAGGGTAGGTTTACACAGATTTTTTCCTTTGAGTTATCCACGTACAGACGACACCATTGTCAAAACGATCCCCATTCACATGTATTCGCAAAAAAAAACTAAAAACGCTCTATTCTGCTGCCAGGCCATTAGATGGCGACAAAACACTGTAGACTGAACACGTAATAAGCATGTGCATGACGACATCGTCTTCAGAGATTCGTTTTTTTGCTGTTTACACTGAGACCGTTTTCAAAAACGTGCACTTTGAAACCCGTTTTCACAAGTTTGCATTTTCAGGCCCCCAAAACGCCGTTGTCGTGTAAATGAACAGCCAAGACGCATAAAAAGTTTTAAGCTTTTAGTTGAAAACGGTGTCTTGTAAACAGCCCCTGAATTTGGGGAAACCACTCGAAACACTTGTTGTGTTGAGCTATTTCAATTACTTTTGTTTGATTTGTTCATTGCAAATAGCTGAAAGTCTGTAAGTTTTGCCAATAAACCTGATTTGCAATAGGGGTTTACTAATTTAGATTACAACTGTATATGGGTCATTGACAAATAAAGCTTCAACAATGGTGTTTTTTTATCTTTTAATCTTTATCTTTTCAAAACTGATATAATGCAGATTTTTGAGTCATGAATCTGTGAACGGCTTGTTCACATTATAGGGTAGTTGTGTACACACACTCAACACACATTTATGTTCTAACACCATTTAAAATTTAATTTGGCATAATAGCTCCCCTTTAACGTGTCCTTGCTGGTAAAAAAAATCTTACCGACCCCAAAATTTAGAATGGCAGCGTACATTTATACAAATTTAGATACAAGAATATAATACATTATGCGTACTAACAGTTACAGAGACATTGAATCAGTGTCAAACACTGGATTTATTGAAGATTAGTAGATAGTAGTTTTGTTTTTGTATTTTTTATTTGTATGAAAATGCCTATATGGCACCCCAGATGTCTAATATCCTGTACTTTTACAAATTGAAATGGAATTCATAAATATAAAGGCTTAAATCATCTAGGCAGAACATTATCTACTAGAGAATAAATCTAAAAAGGTGCCTCTGTGGTTACTATCTATACACTCAGGTTCATGAAATGAGGTCGGATTAGTTTATGCATTATTAAATACACTCAAGATAAAGGCCAGGCTATGGATCACTTTACAGCCATATGGAAACAAACCCACTGCTAATTCCAGCAGATCCATTTGAAGCCATTATTAATGGCGCATTAGTGCAGAGTGCCGAATTAAAATGGTTTGCAGGCTGTAGAGGGCTTTTTATGGAAATACTAGAAATACGATATGCTAATCGACCGCTCATTCACTGCTGATTTGAAGCGGAAAAGGTGTTTCTATCTTAGAAGCGACAGCTCTTTCTTCGACGTGATATTTAAATCACAGAAGTTGTGGCTGTAAATGATGTGAGTGCTTTGAGAGGAGCAGAGAAAGACGATCATTAAATGCCCGATCAGATAAAGGCCAGTAATTTCCTCCAATTACGACCCAATCAACACCATCAGGGGTAAAATAACTGCATCAATAGCAATGAGTGTGGGCGCTTTGTTTACAAAGCAGGAATTGATGCTCTCGATTGGACAATAAAACGTGCAACAGAAATATACACAACACAGCATACAAATGTCTGTACTATGACCAAAATTTGCACTATATACCGAAGTTCGCTTTGCAAATTCCAACAATGCAATGCTATGGACACATGGAAATGACAACAAAGGACATGGAAGACAAATACTAAGGTGTTTACAGTATGTACTTACTGCACAGATTTGGATGCCTGAGACCTGAACTTGGAAAACTCTCCTGGTGCAGTCCACTCAGATCCCAGCTGAAACAGAGCAAACCAGCAAGATCTCTTAATTATTAATGTTGTAATGTAATTACAGTGCAGTTAATGTCGGGTGGGCAATTATGGTGGGCGGGCGGGGGGATTTTGGGGGCTCTTAATCAAAAGTGCCCCTCTCAACAATTATCCACAATAAGGTAAAAAAAAAAAAGAATTATAATTAAAATGACATCAAACCAGTAACGAATCGCTCAAAAGTCTGAAAATTCATATTTATTTTTTATGTATCTGCCATCAGACGTCGTTGCCATAATGCGTTGCTACAGGTTTAAAAATCCACATATTCACTCTAAAAAATGCTGGGTTGTTTTAACCCAATTTTGGGTCAAATATGGACAAACCCAAACTTTGGATCAAAAATGCAATTTAAAAATGTAACCCAATGGCTGGGTTTGTCCATATTTGACCCAAAATTGTGTTAAAACAACCCAGCATTTTTTTATAGTGTAGGCCTACATGTTTAAAAATATGACATAATTCATCACTGCCCATTTGTCATGTATAATACACCAACCAATCGTTAAGTAGCACAACAAGCTCAAATTTCAATGCACAATATGAAGTGGTTATCTATCCATCTATCCATCTATCCATCCATCCATCCATCCATCCATCCATCCATCCATCCATCCATCCATCCATCCATCCATCCATCCATCCATCCATCCATCCATCCATCCATCCATCCATCCATCCATCCATCCATCCATCCATCCATCCATCCATCCATCCATCCATCCATCCATCCATCCATCCATCCATCCATCCATCCATCCATGATCTGTGTTTTGTGCAAGATTTTTTGTAAAGAAATTCATAAATTCATATTCAGCAAGGACATTAAATAAAAAAGTGGCAGTAAAGAGTCTTACAATGTCACTGTTTCATAATAAATGTTGCTCTTTGGTACTTTCAGTTTCACCGGTGATAATTATAAGCAATGTTTCTTGAGCAGCAAATCGGCCTATTCAAAATATTTCTGAAGGGGACACTGACAATTCAGCAACTCAGCTTTGCATCACAAGAATAAATTACTTTTTAAATTGCATTCAAATGGAAAACACTTAAATCCAGTACAGTAAATACAGTACAAAAACCTCTTACCAACTCCAAACTTTTGAATACTAGTGATTATTTTACTCTTATACCATTTTCAAAGTTTTTGAGGAGTTGACAATTCACATTCTGGCCGAATCTTGCCTTGTCATAAAAAGGTCAAATATCTGTTATTTTAAGATACCTATTGACCCAGACACCACGGGTCTGCAGGGCTCCTGTTTTCTGTTTTTATATGCATCATATTTTCAATAAATTCTCAATTTTGGATGTGAAAGATGTTTTTTGTTCTGATTTTATAGTATAATGAAGCCTTTCATCTTGAAATATCAAGGACATTATAAATCCTCATCATATGACCCCTTTAAAACACTCGGAGAGGTTTGTGTTTTCCTCCAATAAACCTTAATAATAACCCTTCTCACATTGGTAATGTTTTTATATAATCCAAAGCATCGCTCTCTTGACCCGCAGGGCAACTGCAGCGATTTCCACACCAACCCTCAGTAACTAATGAGTGCTCTTAGAGCAGTGATCCAGAAGCAAATCTTCCATCTCGCCATCCCAGCATGCCTCTCTTTAATTGTCATGTGTGGCATCTCTCTCGCTCTCAATGCTTCTGTTCACATCGCACGTCGATGTAATGAATCATAATGCCTCGTGGATCATCCAGGATCCCTGCTGCCCTCAAAGACGCCTTTCATTCGACACACACACACACACACACACACACACACACACACACACACACACACACACACACACACACACACACACACACACACACACACACACACACACACACACACACACACACACGACCGCCCCTCTTTTTGCCGAAAGGAATGCGTTTGCTTTCACACACACCTTGCGTGGCCATCAGGATCAACACACACGTGTGACTCTGCCAATGCTAATTGCCTCCACTGCCAAACACAACTTGGCCTCTCACGGGTATTAGAGGACAAAGATGTGTTGTGTATTTGCGTGTGTGTGTGTGTGTGTGTGTACGTCTGCCTTCAGAGGCGAAAGCTACAGTATATTTCCACTTGAAGGTGACTACAGGAACATCTTTCAAATGCGAGGGGAAGAGAAAACATTGGGTGGAAATGTTTTGCTAGCGCACTTGCTAGCAACAGTTCTTTTAGGTTTGAAAAAAAATCACAGATTTGTAAAAAAGAAATAGCCTACACTTTAGCATAAAAAAGTATTACTATGGAAACAATCTACTTTGATTAACTCACTTAAAGTGAAAATGAAGCTCATGTAGAACCTTTCAATTTACACATATGACTCATTTTATTTTGCATGAATGTTAATGGTGCTAATGCTACATCTTTTGCTACAGGGCATTGTTGTGCAGTTTATAATTGCTAAGTGTTCTTGGTGTTTTTTGGGTGTCTGCTTGCTGGCCTAAGTCACTCATAGTCTCCACATACAGTATGGATGGATTCATTATTTTAAAGCCTATGGGATTTTGTTTGCTTATTTTATGATAAGTGAAATAGGTAGTTCACCCAAAAACAAAAATTCTGTCATCATTTATTCACCATCCTGTTGTTCCAGTCATGCATGACTTACTGGGCCTATTGTAACGCTCTGAAACGCAAGTATCAAACGCGAAACGCAAGTAAGTTTGTGAGCGGATCCCGGCTCTTTGTGACTCTTGCGCCCGATGCAAATCTAAAATGTGTTGGTCTGAAGTCGCTTCATTACTCATAGGTGTGGTTTGGGCGTAACGTGAAATAAACCAATCAGAGCGTCCTCTCACATTCCCTTTAAGAGCCGGCGCGCTTGTTCCACGGCGGATTGCTATTATAACGGCGGGTTGCTATTATAACGGCGGGTTGCTATTATAACGGCGGATTGCTATTATAACGGCGGGTTGCTATTATAACGGCGGATCGCTATTATAACGGCGGATCGCTATTATAACGGCGGATTGCTATTATAACGGCGGGTTGCTATTATAACGGCGGATTGCTATTATAACGGCGGATTGCTATTATAACGGCGGATTGCTATTATAACGGCGGATTGCTATTATAACGGCGGATTGCTATTATAACGGCGGATTGCTATTATAACGGCGGATTGCTATTATAACGGCGGATTGCTATTATAACGGCGGATTGCTATTATAACGGCGGATTGCTATTATAACGGCGGATTGCTATTATAACGGCGGATTGCTATTATAACGGCGGGTTGCTATTATAACGGCGGATTGCTATTATAACGGCGGATCGCTATTATAACGGCGGATTGCTATTATAACGGCGGATTGCTATTATAACGGCGGGTTGCTATTATAACGGCGGATTGCTATTATAACGGCGGATTGCTATTATAACGGCGGATTGCTATTATAACGGCGGATTGCTATTATAACGGCGGATTGCTATTATAACGGCGGATTGCTATTATAACGGCGGATCGCTATTATAACGGCGGATTGCTATTATAACGGCGGATTGCTATTATAACGGCGGATTGCTATTATAACGGCGGATTGCTATTATAACGGCGGATTGCTATTATAACGGCGGATTGCTATTATAACGGCGGATTGCTATTATAACGGCGGATTGCTATTATAACGGCGGATTGCTATTATAACGGCGGATTGCTATTATAACGGCGGATTGCTATTATAACGGCGGATTGCTATTATAACGGCGGATTGCTATTATAACGGCGGGTTTGCCGGCACACGCCAGGAGCTGTTCACAGCCGAGGAGACCGACGCTCTCGTCAGGGCCGTAAAACACAGAGAAGTGACATTGTATGAGGATGATGGAGAAACACACACAAATTAGCTTCGGTTAAACAGGCGTATAATAATTTGGGTAAATGTGTAATCTAGATTTTTTTTTTTTTTTTAAATCTAGATAGATTTTTTTCACATCTTCACGGACACAACAATGATTTCCCTCGTGTGTTAATATTTTTCCTTGTAATAATGTATGATTTGCAAAAATGAAAACTGCTGCGTCCGTTTATATTAGAGAATCAAAGTGTGTGTGTTGTTCATACGCTACATAATGGCCAAGCACGCGCCCTTAAAATAGCATATGACTAACGCGCGGCGCCGCTGTCTTTAGACTGGGTTTCTCCTGGTCAGTGGCGGGATTGTTTTCTGGAACTGCAGAATATCACCAGGGAACGTTTGCGCCGGAACACGCTCCTCTTTTCGCTAAACCGCCCCCGTGAGCGCAAGTTCATTCCCTAATTTACCGATGTGCGTCTGTGGAGGGAAGAGTCCGCTGTGCGCGGGTGCAAAATAGGAAGGATACATGCGGCGGTGTACAAAGTCAATTGCGCTCGGTGCAAGATAGGGCCCACTGTCTTTGCGGAACACAAAAGAAGATATTTTTATGAATGTTTTAATCTTTTGGAACCCACTGGCTTTCACTGTGTAAAACAAACAAACAAACAAACAAACAAAACAGGGGTTTTTGTTCTCTTTCCCTGTCAGTTTTTATAAAAGTTGCCAGCCAGTATCAGCACTTTTGATCATATTCACAAAACTTCCATGGCTCCCAGAATATTTGTTGTATGAATATCTGAAAATGCAATATATAAAAAGAAAGAACAGAGAGTCTGCTTTTAAATGTTTATTTTTTCTTTTTATCAGCACTTTAATGTGGGGAAGTTTCATATATATATATTTAAAAAAAAACTAAAAGCAGAGAAAATCGTGTTTCTGTCAAAGGCTACGTCCAGATCGGATTCAGAACAATGATCAGTACATACTGTTGATGGAGAACATCGAGTCCATCAGAACCCCTGTAGCTTCTCAGTCCTCTTCATGGGTTCATCATTTTATTGGGTAATGTCAGGCAGTTTTGATCTACATACTGTTAAATGTCTGTTGATTACATTGACAGCTCTTCGGCCTTTGTAAGATATTTAGCATTTTGGGCAAAAATACGTCGCGACGATTCGGAACAACGTGAAGGTGAGTAAAAGAATGACATAAAAAGATTAACTTTTTTGAGTGAACTATTCCTTTAAGATCTCTTTAAGACACAATTCGCCTTTGGCTAAGCCACGCCCTAGAATGTAGATTGACCAATCACAGCGCAGCCGAGAACGAGCTCCACAGCGGTCCGACACTTCTTCACAGCGCTCCATTGACTTTAACACCGGCGTCTCATATTTTTGGTCTCGGCAGGCTATTACCGTCGTAGTTTTATCAGAAATATGGTTAAGCGTTGTGCCTGGGGCGTTTGTAACACAGATACACGTTTCCCAGAGAGGTTGGAGGGGGGGTCCGTTTTTTCCCTTCCCAAAACCGAAGTCAAATCCTGACAAGTGTCGTCTGTGGATTAAACTGTGTGGACGTCCTCAGTCAGCGAAACCCCTCAAGATCAACAACACACTTTTGTGCTCTAAGATACATTTAGCTTTTAACCGTACTGTGAAGTTACACTAGTTAGACAGTTTTATGCTGGTTTAGGTCATGATTTCGGTTCTCTACCCTAATTGTTGATACGCTAGCACACGCTGCTAATAAACACAACTTTATACTCGCGTAGTCCGTTTGCTTTGTAATAACGATTATAGAAGTGAATAGAGACCCAGCTCTGCATGAACAGTGTTTCTCCTGATATTGTGAGTCCCAGTCTCCGTCTCCATTAGGATATGCGCTGGGTCATTTTTTGACTGTGACCGTTATGCTTTTGCCTCTATTTGGATCTTGTTGTTGTTGCGTTTATGTCTTGAATATAGCCTTCGAACGCAC
Organism: Phoxinus phoxinus; assembly: GCF_949152265.1. Lineage (NCBI taxonomy): Eukaryota > Metazoa > Chordata > Actinopteri > Cypriniformes > Leuciscidae > Phoxinus > Phoxinus phoxinus. The sequence goes on along the minus strand of NC_136900.1, from coordinate 23,655,291 downwards.
ACTGCAGCTTTTGCCTACTTCTATCGGACACTTTATTTGCTGCTTTATAAAAGTTTTATACATTTTCAGCAGGAAGAGCCGTCACAGCATAAGCCATGTTGATACCAAACCAGAGCCCAGATGAAGTTGACGGACGTAGCAACAGTAACTAAGGGGGGGCGGGGCTTAGCCAAAGGTGAATTCGTCTAGTCAATGGACGCTATTTTTCATCTTTCAGAGATGTCTATGGTATTTCTGCTGGTATTTATCTCCTTTATACTATTCCATATATTTTTGAGCCATGTGAACTTTCCCCAAACACAGAATTACATTGAAGAAACTCATTTTGTCGATCTGCGACCCTGGAGTATTGAAGAGATGGAATGGGGGCAAACAGAGAAAATACGGGAGCAATGGAGTCACACTGCCATCATACTGACGCCAGATATTGCACTTTCTTCTTTGTGTCTTTCTTCACTCTCAGCTCCTTTGTTCACATCTTACTCTATTTGTCAAGTAGTCGCCTCAAAATCTTCACTAAATTAACTTTCTGCCTTATTCAGACGGATCTCTTAGAGTTGAAACATTTGAGGGTCTACATTTAAGTCCAGAGAAACACTGTGCTTCTGTGTTTCTCCAGCTTGGATGGATTTCCCCATCTACAGGTGACTGGAAAAGGTCTGTCGCTTCCGTAAGGACTCGCTCGGAGATTCCGGACAGGCTGTGATTCTTTTCTTAGACAAAGAGACGCCTTTCAATCGATCACGCATCTCTGTGACAGGGTATCAAGTCCTCGGCTGGCATGTGTGAGCGCCAATTCCCATCTGAGCCAGACGTAATCGATACACCAGTAAACCACACGCTCCCTGTAAACTCTCACAGGCTTCTGGCTAAGGCACTAATTGTGTTTTACAAAGCCAACGCTCCCTCACATCGCACAAATCTACACTTCTAAGCACCAAGAGCACTGGGGGAATAAATCTAAATCTAAATGAAATCCACTGAGAAGTAACAGCAAGGCCTTCTGTTCGAGGAAATCGTCACCGCCGCTCACAATGACACAACGACTGCCGATCAATGAACAATGAAAGGAGTGTTGATTGATATTTACACTTTAAAGCCTATACAATGTAATACAGATTATTGGGCAAGTATGATATACACAATGGGGATGTGCCCGAAAGCCGAATACCTTATTTTGGAAATGCACAGAAAATGAATAACGCCTCCCCTAAAGGGACAGGGTTAGGATTGCTGCGCTAGTCATTGTTTTCTAAAGCGATTTCAAAACCACGGATATTGATGCCTGCAAATTATCTACAATAGAATTACAGAAATATAGAATTGCAAGACAGTGGAAACGCATTGAAATATAGATTGTTTAAATTTCCTTTTCGAATAAGGTTTTCAGCTTTGGGCACATCCCTAATACACAATATAATATGCAATGTATATTTACTTATATAAGTAAAATACCTACATACTTAAATATTATAATACTAATTTTATCATAATTATACAATTATTTAAATATAATTGCTATACAAATTATAAAAATGATTCAAGTAATTAAATATAAATGTAATAAATATATACAAATATATAGTTCTATTAAATATTTATAAATACATATAATTACTTGAACAATTTGTTAAATTGTCAATTTGTCAATAGTAAATATAAATCCTATATATATATACTGTATATATCTCCAGTATGTATATATACAGGTGAAATTTAGATGATTATGGCTTACAGCTTATGAAAACCTTTTCACAATATTCTAATTTTGAATTTGGGGTTTTCATAAGCTGAAGGCCATAATCATAAAAATTATAACAAATAAAGGCTTGAAATATCTCTGAAATATCTCACTTTGCATGTAATGAGTCTATAAAATATATTAGTTTCACCTTTTAAGTTGAATTACTGAAATAAATGATGATATTCAAATGTTTTGAGTTTCACCTGTAAATACAGTTACTTGAACAATTTGTATAGCAAAATTATACAAGAAGGTATAACGGTATATATATCTATATATCCAATCTTAAATCCCTTACCTTTCCCACGTAGGCCAGCAGACGAGCATTGAGAGGACTTTCATCTGAACTCAGCCAGAACTCAGAGTTATCATCAGAAGAAACTGCAAACTGAAAATCACCTGGACAAACGAGAGCGGCGGACAGTGTGAGCGACAGGTAACCACGCTGCTTCTCATACTGTATATGTAGGATACACTTCTTTGATAACGCTGTGAGTGTGATTGAGAGAGAGAGTGTCACCTGCTCTACATTCTGTATCTCCATGAAAAATATCCAAAAGCAATTTATACTTTTAATACAAAAGAGCATTTACCGTCCTTGTAAGGCAGAATGTATCCGAATATTCTCAGGCCGTAGTTCTTCCATTTTGGAGCCACAGCCAACTTCTTTACCGTAGTTCTCGTCTGGGGAGATTCAATGTTTGAATATGAAATTAGTATGTAAAATAGCATTGTGGTGGGGTGAGTGAAGAAAGACATGGTGGGTGGAGAGACCGCATGTCTCATCCCTGAATGTGTAAAAAAAATTATATGATCTGATGATCTTTACAATGGAACTGATCAACACTTCAGCTGAACATTTTCATATTTTAACCCTGTGTGTGGGACAAGAATAAAATAATGACATTTATACAATAAAATATTTGAAAAAAGCAAATATGAATAATTAAGACATGACTAAAAGGTTCCATGTCAAATTTAAAATAAATATAATAATAATAATAATTCCTATAGTTGTCAAAGTGAGAGATAATGGTGTTAATTTATGTTCTATTGTATTTCGAAATAAAATGCCTGTGTGAGTTTGAAGCCGCTCCTGCTGTGTCTGTTCAGTCTCACACTGCCATAAATACTAAACAGACACACACATCGCAGTGTGTGTGAGACTAGAGTCTCCGCTATCTGTCATCTGTTTACAAAACCACAAAGACAGAAAGATGGAGATCAAGGAACAGAGAGAAGGATTTCCGGAACAGAGAGTAACTATTTTCACAGTACGCGTCTGCGTGTGCTTTTACTTTTGGGTGGGTTCTGTCAGACTTTTTTTTTTGGTCTGTGATCTATGAAAACCAAACCAAAAAAAGAACCAAAAAATAAATAAATCACAAGGTAAAAAGTTGGGAGGACCGTGTAGGGGGTCTGAACTTAACAGAATTCACACTAACAGTTCAGGAGAAGCGTACTGTATAATCCCAGCCGTTACAACCTGCAGGGTTTCAGTCAATTAAACGAAACATGGAGAGACAAGAGTTTTCAGACACACGCTCCAAATCCAGATAATAACCAACTAAACGGTGGTTATTAAAGGAATAATTCAGAATAATAGTTATTTTAATGATTAAAATCAAATAAATAAATACATTCAAAAACAAATCAATAAATAGTAAGTAAATGGTGACAGAGTTGGCATATGGCCATGTGATACCAAAATAAAAGTCATCAAATGAAAAAAAAATCAAACAAATGACTGACTGATTGATTGATTGGATTGATTGATTGATTGATTGATTGATTGATTGATTGATTGATTGATTGATTGATTGATTGATTGATTGATTGATTGAAATGAATGAAATGAATGAAATGAATGAAATGAATGAAATGAATGAAATGAATGAAATGAATGAATGATGACAGAATTGGGATATGAATAGGTGATACCAAAATAAAAGTAATCAAATAATAATAATAAGTCCATAATTAATTATCAAAACTATAATTTATAATCTCATAACTTATAAACAAACAATTAACTTGCATATTTTACTTGTACTAAATTTACACTTGAAGCATTTACACCAAAAATTTACAAATTTACACTAAAAATGAAGTAAAATTGAATCATTTAATCACCCTTAAGTTGTTCCAAACCTGTATGAATTAATTTTTTCTGCTGAACACAAAAGAAGATATTTTGAAGAATGTCAGTAACCAGACAGTTCCTGGTTTTTCTATACTATGGAAGTCAATGGGAACCAGCAACCGTCTGGTTACCAACATTCGTCAAAATATCTTATTTTATGTTCAGCAGAAAAAATAACTTCTTGCAGGTTTAGAACAATTTGAGGGTGAGTAAATAATGACAGGATTAAATTTTTTTTGGGTGAACTGTCCCTTTAAAGATCCAATGAAACCGATCAACAAGCACAGTTTCATTACTTGCATAAATTTATTTCCAGTGAACATTTCCTATGGGGCGGGGCATATCGAAGGGCTCATTCATTTTAAATAAAGGCCAATAGATTTTAATTACATCACAGCCAAGCCATGTAACCTGATTTGCAGCTTATTTAGGCTATGTTTACACGGAAACGATCTGAAGAGAAAACGCAAAAGTGGCGTTGCGTTATCACTGTTTATTCTGCGTTTAGACGAGTGTTATGGGGGGAAATCTGTGTGCATATGGTGACGCACAAGTGTGTGAGATTGGATGTAGTGTGCACTCCAGACGGCTAGGTGGCGATGTGAAGCACTGAAAGTGAAAGAGACGCTGACACAGTTTTTCATGTTTAATACGGTAAAGCTGCTGCTTTAACTCTCGCTGCTCGCGAGCGTCGCTCAAAAATGACAGAATTGTTTATTTTATTTTTGTCAATGAAATTAATACTATATTTTAGTTTGATAATGTTTTGTTATTTTCCTGGTGCATGCCTATGACGTAAACGCGTGCACGACGCCTTCACTGTCTAGCAGACTTTTGCGTTTTTTCCGTTTTTACCCTTTAGACGGGAACGCGGCGGTGGAGCGTTTTTAAGATCTCCACTCTGGAGGGTGGTTTCACTTTGTTGCGTTTTTAAGCCACAAAAACGCCGTCGCCGTGTAAACGAAAGGCACATCCCATAAAATATTTGTACGTTTTCAGCAGCGAGTGTTCTCGTGTAAACAGGGCCTTCAGCAGTTGGTATTGGGGGAGGTGTGTTTGTGTTTAGAGAGCATTTGATTGGACAGAAATATGGACACAAGATTAGTCATCAAGATAGATGTACATTTTAAACACATTTATGTCCACTAAAATATGTTTTAGATTGCATTTGTCTGTAGAACTCTAAAAATCTAGTTTTCACGAAAGAGAAAAGAGTTTTCCAACTGAGCGAAACACACTGACAAGTTCTTCTAAAGAGCAAATTCCTCCCAACGATCACATAGCTGCGTGTTTACCCAGCTTTCTGCTAATATTTACTCTCCACCGTTTCAGTTACGCTTCACTAAGCTCCCCATGCAAATCCACGGCGCTGTAGAGCGAGACGTGTGCTGGTGTTTTAAAATGCCTATCTGACCAAACACAACACTGTCACATTACTCGAAAACTCAATTATGTTTTTCTCATATCATCACGACAGCCGCCGTTTAAACCAAAACAACATGCTTTCGATTATCCCTACTGACGTTTATCATACCAATGACTGTCTATAGCATCATGTCCCCGTTTTAGGCATATTTCCCCCTTTTGTAGCATTATTCTGTTTCCCTTTTGATCTACATAACCATAACAGTATGCTCTATCTCATAAATCATACAAGATAAACAGATACTCAATAATTAACGTGTTGATATTAATAATTAACTCAGTCATCTAAAAACAAATGGTCCTCTTTAAAGCTGGCCACGGGGCCAATCAAAAGAGTACAAACTGTTTCAACATTATAATTGAAGATTATTTTTTTAATATCTCATCGCAGATATACTGTGCATGTGTAAATTCATAAGTCGACAGCATTGCTGAGTATTTTCTGCTTAAAACTGCAGTGAACCAAAGACAGTCTCAAAAACACGGTTTGAAATCGCTGGTGTTTCTGACGTCACACACTACCTTGTAACCAATCAGATCAACGTGTGATCGTCAACCAGTGGATCTCTGAGTGAGTGAGTGAGTGGAGGCGGGGCTCATTTGCATATTCATAGAACCACGCATACTAAACGAGGCAAGGGTGTCGAGTTACATTCAAGCTATTTTAAGGCTTTAAATATGTCATTATGGTGACCAACGTAGAGTTTTAAGGGATACAATTATTGACTACAGGGGGACTTTAAGATATGTTCCCACTGTTTTCCCGCTATAAACGCATGAGGTGAATATGACCACACATGTCTCTTGAGATGGGAGTTTGAGTTATAGCCGCTCCAGGACAATAGACAAACCAATTTCATCTACCCTTCACCCAAGAATACATGAATATGTGATCTGGTCTATGGGAGTTTTGAAGTATACATGAACACATTCTTGAGAAAATAACAAAAAGACATATCCAAGTGTTCAAGCGTCTGAGACCTTCATGTAAACTCTTCGGATCATTTTCAAATGATGCTGGAGAACATACAGTAATCGTTGGGTTTCGTTAATTTTAGCTATAGCTCATTACAGCAAAAGAGGGACAAAAAAAAACAAACATAATTTTTTATTCGCTCAACTTGTTATGCTGATAAAATAGCAGAATAGTTCTAGACTTGAATATTCATACTCACATGGGGGTAGAGAGGAAAATGCAGGTTCTTCCTGAGCTGAGCGACTGAGGAGCCACACCAGTCTTCAAACACGTGGAGGTTCGCTTGACCTTTAAACTGCAAGAAGACATGAATAAAGATTACTTTCTCAGACACTGGTGAAGTGAACCAAAAACTGTGCTGAACCTCAATACAATCACTGTAATATATACTGACCTCAAAAGTAAAAAAAAAAAGAAATTAATGCTTTTATTCAGTAAAGGGGGCATTAAATTAATCAAAAGTGACAGTAAAGACATTTATAATGTTACAAAAGGTTTCTATTTCAAATAAACGCTGTTCATTTGAACTTTCTATTCATAACAGAATCCTGAAAAGAAAGTATCACTGTCACCACAAAAGTAGAAAGCAGTTTTCAACATCGATGATAATCAGAAATGTTTATTGAGGATCATATCTGCATATTATAATGCTTTCTGAAGGATCATGTGACACTAAAGACTGGAGTAATGATGCTGAAAATTCAGCTTTGATCACAGGAATAAATTACATTTTATAATGTATTCAAATAAAAATAAAATTCAAATTGTCATAATATTTCAGCATATTACGTTTTTTTAAATCAGATTGATCAAATAAATGCAGCCTTGTTGAGCAAAAGAGACTCTTTAAAAAAAATCGTACCGAGACCAAACGTTTTTTTTTTTCCAGCCAAATATTATTCAGCGTAATGCTGTCACAAATTACCATATGCATAAATGATCAAATAAATGACATAATTTGACATAAATTAGATACTACAATATTGCTTAGACAAATACCTCAGTAGTTCGTTTAATGCCTACATTACTTCAGGTGATTGTATTTAGGCTTCAAAATTCATAAAAGTTGTGTTCATTGGTGAAAATTATGAACAAAACGTGTAAGAATCACATTTTTGTATCTCACAAAGCTTATTTTCTGCAACAATCCAAAAGCCAATGGAAAAATCCTATTGGGTTTTTGTCAATGGAAACAGGTTGATGCTTAAAAACCCCATCCCTGCAGCACTCTATAGTCTTTTATCAAAAATAACCACGATTTTTAGCAAACCTCTGCAGTATTATGAGATTTATATCTGAATGACACTAGGGATTGAGTCACCAAACCGCTGAAGATCCGTGAGAAGAAGGGACGTAGATCTAATCCTGTACTGACCGCTGCTGAGTGACCTCAACAGGACTGAACCTCCATATTTTGATCCACAGGGAGTTAAGCATGAATAAAACACAAGCTATTTAGATGACTGGTGTTCTGGCACATTGTTCCACACGCTCAACGGAGCGTCTACAGGCCTTCCCCTAAAAAAACACAACAAACACAGATGCGGAGAACATCAGAGGTGTTACAGCCCGAAGCTAAAGGGAGGAAAACGAGAACATTTTCCAGCCCAGTAGAAAAATCCGATCGTTTCAGAAAGCGCTCGCGGCGCTCGCTTCTGATGGGGCGCGTCACAAGCGATTAGCATCAGTTAGCATGCTAAAGCACGGATGACCACGTACAATACTGAGAATGCCTCCTCTCACCGATGTCAGTTAAGCTTTTTAAGCCCGACAAATAGAACCGACATATTCACATTAGACAGCCGGCTACACTTTCAACCGAGTATATTTTATTCCTGGTATTTGGTGCCTGTCAGAAGACATTAGACTCGGGCAGACAGAAGAGAACTGGGAGTTATTGTTTATTCCTTGCTGTTGGCGTGAAATTGATTCTTTTCTCTCCCTCGGCGAATTCTCTAAACGCGATCAATACGAGAAGATCAGAAGCACAATTCTGTTACACACCACATTTGCACACACCACTGAGACTCAGGATAAAGGCACCTTGCGGTTGAGGAACCGGAGGAAAATTCATTCAGTTTCATGAACTGGAGAAAGTTTGGTTGCATCAGTTTGCAATGAATCTTTGATGTACAAATGTTCCTGACCATCACAGTTGAGGTGAACTCGGTCAACCCATCAGTTCTGTACTTTATCTAATAGTACTTTCGGTAACTGACCTCGGGCACAGGAGGGATGGTGGGCTTCTTGCTGAGAAAGCTTGAAGTAGTTGGTGATGCAATTTCAAGGCCTTTCCAGGAGTCAAATCATGCAAAAATATAAATATAAATATATTTGGCTCTTTTGAAATGAGAGTTTGTAGATTACTATGTTCAAACCCAAACAAAACTGCAAAAATAGCTTCAAGGCTGTGATATAACACGGATTGACAGGGCTCCATTTTTTTTATCCAATTGTCTACAGTATATCCATCTTTTTTGGGTGATTCATTGCTTGTTTACGATGGTTGTTCAGAGGTTTAGTTCTCATTTAATGGAGATGTCTACACTCGCCCAGAATTTCTACTTGGAGAAATTAAAGTTTCCAACATACAAGAATAGTCTGAAAATAGTTTCTGTTTCTGCACATATCCAACCACCGGGAATGATACAAGCATCAATAATGTGCACTTTGATTCAATTCTCGCAACTGTTTTATTGCGTATCCTGTCGAATTCAGTGAGTCAGTCTCTCATTCGTGCTGTGAGCTTTTATCCTCGGTACCAGCCCACAAACTAGGCCACAGAGATTAACCCTGCGATTCCACTGCTATAAATAAACACCATCAAGCAGAACATACTGTATTTTCATAGAGTGCCATTCTTGTTTAAAACCACGGGATTTTTATAGAGAGGTTTTGATTAAACTCAATCGGCTTCATGGGTAAATATGGCAGCTGTCTTCAACGTTTATATAATCTTCATGTAATATCTCCTGTGCACTTGATTGATTGAAAGATTCATTGCTACGCCAAAAAGCAATGAAATGCAACAGTAACTAAATTGTAAATTTCAAGTATCCTGAAGTCACATGAGAGCTTTGTGCAATAAACAGACTGAGATTTAAAGTCGTTATTCATTGATATTCGTTCTCGCCAGAGAGCCGTTAACTCCAGAACCACTGCAGCCGGATCAGTGAATCATTGAGTTGAACTTGAAGATCGCCACATTGAAAAGAGTTTCACTTTGGGAAATGGATCAGCGAATCAGAGAATCCACAGTTCCCACTACATGCATTTGAAACATTTGCTCTTTAATAATGTTTATTCTTATTCCAGTCTTGCTCACAGGGGGTTGTGTGGATCGGTCACGGCACTGAATCTGATTCAAGAATCTGACTTACGCAGCTCTTCAACAGCTCAATGTGACTTGGAGAGACAAGACTGACCTTCTGAACATGCTAGTTCTTGTTATGCTTCAGTTAATGCAGTCGCCCCGAAATTATTTGGACACTTAAGCCGCACTTAAACTTGTTTGAAGGTCACTGCATTAGATCCAAAATATAATAGCAAGGGAATCTGCAAACAAATGTCAGGGTTTGGTGAGGAAAAGGGGCTTTTATTTGACAAAAAAATTAAACAAAACTATAAAAACTACCCCGGCATCTGGACAAGGCAGGACTGGACAAGGTAAAAGGAACAGGGTATATACTGTATGTATATATTTGACCCTGGACGTTATGTGTAATTTTTAAAAAATTGAGATTTATACATCATCTGAAATCAGAATAAATAAGCTTTCCATTGATGTATGGGTTGTTAGGATAGGACAATATTTGGCCGAGATACAACTATTTGAAAATCTGGAATCGGGTGCAAAAAAATCGAAATATTGATAAAATCGGCTTTAAAGCAGAGCTATGCAGTTTTGGGAATTTCTTCGCTTTATTCTCGCTTTTTGCTCGCATGTTTTTCTATAGAGCTCCCCCTACAGCTTCGGAATAGATATCTGACAATTAGCCAGAGGCTAGTAGATCAACGACATCAAAGTAGACGGGACGTTCTTTACAACGTCTTCTTCATTCGGGTTCGAACAGCGTAAGGGAGCGCAATAATGACAGAATTTTAGCAGATTTTTTTTATGTTGTAAAGCAATTCGTTACATCGCGAGAGCTGATATCACACGATACTTCCTGACGCGGCGGCCGGCGGCCCAAAGTTGCAAGTGTGTTTTTTCCGCTCACAGGCGATAGGGGGGTGCGAGACGACCACCATTCAACCCGGAAAAAATTATATAACCATTCCAATGACTCTGAAGCTGTTCAGATAAGGTAAAAAACCTGCATAGTTCACCTTTAAAGTTGTCCATTTTTGTTCACAAATTTAAAAAAGAAATTTACAAAATATCTTCATGGAACATGATCTTTACCTAATATCCTAATGATTTTTGGCATAAAAGAAAAATCAGTGTGTTTTGTTGGCTATTGCCACAAATATACCCGTGCGACTTATGACTGGTTTCGTGGTCCAGGGTCAAACACACACACACACATATATATATATATATATATATATATATATATATATATATATATATATATATATATATATATACACAGTATATATGATGACAAACTGGCACAGGACTACAAATACAAGGAGTTCACCAAGGCTGCATTTATTTGATCAAAAAATAGAAACAGTAATTTAGTGAAATATTATTACATTTTAAAGAACTGCATTCTATTTTAAAACATTTAAAAAATAAATGTGAATGTAATTTTTTTTCCTGTGATGCAAAGCATCATTACACAACCTATTTGGCCCAAATGCTTTTTCTTCTGACTAAACATAATTCTTTTCACAACAGGTTTTCATTAAAGTTGTATCGCATGAAACCTGGAGAAACCATAAAAATGTCATTCAATACACAATATAGGAAATATGAAATGGCATATATCAACTGGATTGTTTGTTGAGTGTGTTGCTTTTATGTATCCACTGATCGATCTCTCAAACGATCACTCATCTGTGTCCTTTATGATGTCACATGGCCTTATATTGATTGATGATATAGTAATCAAACGCTCTCATTAATGCATTAATGGGAACTCTGCTGCTTCCCAGAACCGGCTAATGAACTGTATTTGGGAAGACGAAGTAAGAGAGTCCGCTCCTCAGATTAATGTTACACAGCCTCTGGAAGAATACCGACATCCCAGCGAACAGGGGACGCTCTCAGAACACGGGCTGGCTTTCTGGCAAGGTTCTCTCAAAGTTATGAGCAAACGTTCTTCCAGGAACATTAACAGAATGTTCGTTCAAAGTTGCCTGGGCTTTAAAAGCGTTTTTAATAGACATGAAAATGCACATTCCGAACTGGTTGTAATTCAAGAATGCTTTGGAATATAGATGTAAGATTGGTCTTGTTTTAAAGAAGACATTTGGCAGATTTCTGTAGATGTGAAATAAACAGAAAAAAAGTTATAGAAGTTTGAGTTTATGAAAATGTACAATGTTAAACATTTAATTATTCATATTTTATATAAAATATATATTTTCAAAACCTGGAGGACTGTAAGAATGCAAAAAAAATAAAAATCAAAGCCAAAAATCTGAACAAGTTATGTTTCAAATTTTAGGGGAATATCTAAAAAAATAAGCGTTCAGTGAGATTTAGTTTGGGCTCAGTACCACACTTTTCCACTAGTTTACATTACTGCCCATATAAGTGCGCCTCCATCTCCATATGTGGTTTGAGTCTGAACCATAATTTTTACAATTTTCATACAATTTATGAAGTAGACATCCTATTCAGAAGTAGTGTTGGAAGTTTGGCATATTTTAAAATGATTTCAACCTCTAAGAAACACAAAAGATCCCGTATGTGCATTATAGCTCGCTGCCACATCACAAATTCTGAATCTATAATTGTTTTCTTTATATTTAAAACATTTCCAGACCTTTTTTTCTAAACCAATTGAATGGATGCAATCTTTTGAACTCTTGGCATGAAAACAAACTGAGGTTTCTACCATTCTTTCATGATTTTTCATGTTCATCACTATTTCAAAATAAAGGTCTGAACACGCCTTAGGAGTATGAACATATTCTTGTTGCAAATTGATAAATTACTGCTCCTCTGTAATTTATTTTGATCACCAAATCAGTCACCAAATATGTAAACTATAAGCTTTCAATTGCCATATAGTTTGTCAAGATTAGTTTAGGTTTAGGATATTACTGTTTTAAATATGTAATGGCCAATATCAGGGGTTAATAATGTTCTCAAAACGTAAGCACAAAAGTATCATTATAAAAATACATCGTTCATAGAACATTTTCTGAAACATTTCAGTTGGGCATTCGTTTAATGTTTTACTTGTTTCATAACGTTTAAAAAAACGTTCCCAAAATGTTTGCAAAGTGATATAATGGAATGTTTCCTTAACGCTCGCATAACCACATTTTTAAAACATTTAAAAAACACTTAGAAATAAAGTTTTTATTACTTAATGGTAACGTTAGGAAAATTACTTAGAACATATTTATTTTGTGTTGGCTTGGATCACCCTGTCGCATCAGTATTGCTATAAATGCTAATCTATGCTATGAAAATAATTGTCTTATCTGGCTGGAATTTATTTAGTTTTATATAGGCTACAGAAGTAAAATGAATGTCTAGTGATCACTTTGTCACTGCAACTGCAGTTAACGTCCCATGAGAGTGGTTGTGTTTGGGGATTTTTGGTAGGGTTCACATGCTACAAAATGAGAATCACACACCGGTCAGAAAAATCACACCATGTTAACTTTACAGAGCCAGAAAAGATGTCTCTGTTCCAGCACAAAGAATCACCAGAGTAATATTTTTCTTTTTCCCTGGAGCCTATTGTATTTCTAAGAGCAAACCTCACATCCCATGAGTGCGTCTAAAAACGCATCTGACCTTCACTTTTCTCTGTCAGTCCAGATGAGGCCCATTGATCTAAATCCTCTCAACACCAGACACTTCAAAACACCTCCTGTCTCAAGCCCAACAGCAACCCACGGAGGAATCACGTTCCACGAAAGCAGGCTCGTGTGTGACATAGACAAACGATCCACCAACGCTCAGAATGACAAGCAATGCCACCATTTGTCACCCATAATGCCTCTGGGATCGGGCATCAGAGACATGCATCTGTGGGCATCGAATGCAGAATTGCTCTCTCGAGTCGGTCTAGACAGTACGCCACGTTCCCATTTGTGGGAGAGGCCAAAATGGTCGGCTAGTCCACCAACAAACAACGAGCTGATCGGGGATGTCTCAAGTCACCCAACACCCCACAGCAATTCACCCTTGACTAAGCCCCGCCCCCCTTAGTTACTGTTGCTACGTCCGTCAACTTCATCTGGGCTCTGGTTTGGTATCAACATGGCTTATGCTGTGACGGCTCTTCCTGCTGAACTTTGATCAAACTTTTATAAATCAGCAAATAAAGTGTCCGATAGAAGTAGGCAAAAGCTGCAGTGTGCGTTCGAAGGCTATATTCAAGACATAAACGCAAGCAACAACAAGATCCAAATAGAGGCAAAAGCATAACGGTCACAGTCAAAAACTGACCCAGCGCATATCCTAATGGAGACGGAGACTGGGACTCACAATATCAGGAGCAACACTGTTCATGCAGAGCTGGGTCTCTATTCACTTCTATAATCGTTATTACAAAGCAAACGGACTACGCGAGTATAAAGTTGTGTTTATTAGCAGCGTGTGCTAGCGTATCAACAATTAGGGTAGAGAACCGAAGTCATGACCTAAACCAGCATAAAACTGTCTAACTAGTGTAACTTCACAGTAAGGTTAAAAGCTAAATGTATCTTAGAGACAAAAGTGTGTTGTTGATCTTGAGGGGTTTCGCTGACTGAGGACGTCCACACAGTTTAATCCAAAGACGACACTTGTCAGGATTTGACTTCGGTTTTGGGAAGGGAAAAAACCTCTCTGGGAAACGCGTATCTGTGTTACAAACGCCCCAGACACAACGGTTAACCATATTTCTGATAAAACTACGACGGTAATAGCCTGCCGAGACCAAAAATCTCCGCACAATTTGACATGTTTTATTGTAATTTCACAAATAAAACAATTGACTCCAAGCACAACCATGCAATAAAAAAATAAACGAAAAAATAGTAAAGGGTGAAGAAGTCAATTTTCCTAGGCTGGACGTTTTGGCCACTACTGTATATACAGTATGGAGGGTGCTAAAGTGTTCTTTTGGAGCTATTAGCTTGTTTCGCTAATAGTGTTGGACCTGGTGGTCTTATTGGTGGGAATGTTCACCAGGACTGTTGAACGTGACAGTTCAAAATCACCCCCATACCCATAAATACGGCACTATTCGATGGAACAGCCATTTGTAGTGGTGTCCGAAACCATAGTGGACGTTATCGAGTGCATTCATTCAATCCCATAATGCACCTCAATGTACACTCAACGGCTAGAGAATACCCATAATGCACTGTGACGGTTGCGTCAAATGAATTCCCGCTTCTAACCAGAAGATGGCGACCGCAACTGAATCATCCATCCATTCATTTTCCAAACCAATGCTCCAATGTGGCTGCAGCAAAATAATATACAGGTATAAATACCTTTTTAATTGATTATTAAATTGAGGTTTATTGATCCTTTCCATGACAGAATTCAAGATAAATCTTTTCATTACTACTGAAGCTGCTAGTTTGTTAAGTGTCAAATAGTTATTATACAGCAAGCACAAACTAAGCAAAAGCGTCAGTCCTTCCGGCGCACTCAGTGTCTGAAATCAAGCGACGCGAATACGTTGTACGTCAGAACGGAGGCTTACTATTGGCCAGCATCACACACATGACCATGTCAAATCAGGGTCACTAACTTGCCAAACCATTCAGTACTTCCTAAAGACCAATTATTAAGCTAACCATTTAGGAAGCCCACTGACTAGCCAATTTAGACAATATGTAGTTCTGCTGCTACAAAAGATGTTTGGCGGTGGATGGGGCGACATCATAGATATAATACAGTTATAGCAGCTCTGGTCTTCGTGACTGTACTGTAATAACTCGATGGGAAGTTGCTGATGCTCACAATTTTCTCAAATCTCTAATGACACATAATGGCTTTGGATAACGGCTGTCAGCACTGTCATTTACTGGCAACTGGGAGACTAAAGAGAGTTCCTCAAAGAAGGAAACGAATATCATCCTCAGAGGAGGAAAAAAAGCAATGATGCTCTTAGCACAAAGGCAGAAATGTGGAAATGAATCCGAGCAGTGAAGGGCAGAGGTCAAAGTCTTCTATATGAAACTGACGTATCATGCAGCCCACTGC
Organism: Phoxinus phoxinus; assembly: GCF_949152265.1. Taxonomy (NCBI): domain Eukaryota; kingdom Metazoa; phylum Chordata; class Actinopteri; order Cypriniformes; family Leuciscidae; genus Phoxinus; species Phoxinus phoxinus. The sequence goes on along the minus strand of NC_136900.1, from coordinate 23,639,669 downwards.
CGTTGCAGTTAATCTATAAAGCGCCATAAATTCAACACACCGTCTATTGCCTGTAGTCCTGCTAATGGCTTCGGTGCCCATTACCGTCAATCCTCCATCAATCCGTTCTCCTTACCCTCGCACCTTCATCTCTCTTCATGAAGGGTTCAAGGTCTGTCCATCTTTTTTCATCGTTGTCTCTCATTGGTTGAGTGAAAGGCCAATCAGAACAGCCGACTTTGCCAATGATCTCACAACACCACAAGCCATACCTCTTGTCACGAGTTTGGGGAATTAATTGCTCTAATTTGAAGCGATATCAGCCTCTGTTTGCTTTGCTAAGCTGTGAACATCTGCCTGAACTCAGGGGCTGTTATTCGGCTGGCTATCACTTGTGTTCCCTCCTATAAATAACACGGCCTGTGAGACCTGTCAGGGACCGGCCATCCATTCTCCCAGAAGCAACTGGGGCTGACGCTTAACACAACATTCAGTGCCTAACACAGGAGAAAAGCAAAAGCTGCAAACATATAAAGAACACTACTAATACAGTTTTCAGCAGTCAGATAATAATATATATATATATTAGCGATATATGCATTTTTTTTTGTTGGTAATGTTCCATATTGCATATATTTTAGCCTATATTTAATTGTATATGTAATTGTATTAGTAGTTAGGACTCTGTTAAGAAATCATTCAAGAAATCAAGTCTATTATCATAAGGATGCATTAATATTATTAGTATTTTTTTCTTTCTATGACCAATGTTAAAATTCAACAATACTTTGAGCAGTGTTGATATTGTTAAAGGGTAACTAAACACTAAAACAACTTTTTTTAGTTAATGATCTGTAAGAATGGAGCTTCATAAATGCTGTTCATTGATTCGAGTACGTTTTTTTACATTTGGGTATAAAGTGTTTTAATTTTCAAATATATGGTGTAAAAACGTCTGAGTGCTGCCCTCTTCAGGCTAAACGGAAAGCTCCTGAAGTAGGGGTAACTCTGTGACGTAGTGAACTCTGTGACGGTACTCTGTCACGCCCTTGGGGCGAGCTCACCACGCTCTTGGCCGCCCCTGGTATAAAAGCATCTGGTTGAGTCAGGAGTTGGAATTACGAGTCAAGTCAAGTCAAGTCAAGAATATTTGTATAGCGCTTTTCACAATACAGATTGTATCAAAGCAGCTTCACAGTATTAAATTAAAATAATAATAAAACGTCCATGTTTGGTAATGCTAATCAATAGTAATATTGATTGATTCATTAAATTGAATATCCCCAACTGAGCAAGCCAAAGGCAACAGTGGCAAGGAAACGAAAAACTCCATCAGGTGACCCAATGGTGACCTAAAACTCCATCAGGTGACCTAATGGAAAAAAAAAAAAAAAAAAGTATTAAAAAAAGTATTAAAAAAAACGAGTATTGAAAACAATCAGGATAGCGTATATTAGCATCTAGTTAGCATAGCATTTATATAGTTATTTCGATTATTTTGTGTAGCCTAGGTAGTTAATTAGCATAGTTGTTAGTGTTGTTAGTATTGTTAGAATTATTTTACGCGGGATTGCTTCTCCAACGCAGTGGAGGTGGAGATGGGCTTCTCCACACAGCTCGCGCTGAAGAGCGACGCAGTGCCAAACGCTGCTCCTCCTGCATGGACTCCACCACCGCAGCGGCGTCATGATATATTTTTCATATATTTTTAATCACAATTTATGTTCCTTCCTATTAGGCTAAAGTTAACCCTCTGGTGTCGACAAACGCGCCGGTGCATTTTGCTGGATATTTCTTTCCATAATTTTGATAGTTTGTTAGCATTTGCTATTAAAATTAGCCTAATTTAGCCATAATGCTAATATTTTACCACTCAGAGACTGGCCCCATTCTCTCTTGCGCGGCTGCTCCGCTAGCATCGTCGGATGCCGAACGCGATGCGGGAGTTAAGACCACAGTTTGAGCCAGCGACTCGAATTGATATGGCTCTGGCCCTGTGTCCACAGACAATTCAACATCCTCCACTTCAGGTGAAGGTGGGGGAGAAAAGTCCTACTTGCAAAGCTACTTGCGTCACTCTCCATTTTAGCGAGTCTGACAGCAACAGTCAATTAATCCATCACTGTGTCTCAGGTGCACTAGAATAACAATCAAAAATAATGAAACAGTAGAAATGCAATTGCAGTCATCTAACACTCACTTAAAGTTAATATTTTAACATTGTTAAATGTAATCTTTAGCACAATTCAAATTGTATAATTTGTTCATACTGTTCATTAATGCATGTCGTGATGCTTAAATAAACGTCTAGCACTTAAAACTATTATGTATTTATAGTGTGTATTATTATTTTAAATTTTATGGCATATACTATTAATATTGACAATAACATTTTAATATTGGTGTAGCCCTTTGAAAATAGGCTGAAATATGAACAGAAAATGAATACGTTAAAATCTGATAACTGCAGTGTGCATTTGAAATTATCCATGTTTATTGATATGATGGTTTCTTTCCAGATGAGTCTGGACACAAGTCAGCGTTGGAAAAAAAAGTTTGTTCAGTGGGTTTCAGGACTGGCCTTTGTGAAGGTCTCAGTAAAGCACATCAGGGATATTTTGTGATGCTGGAACTGCCGGATCCGTCCACACCGGAGGCATCGAAGTGGCACGTCCTCTCCGAATGTTCACTTTCACGGACAATCAGCCGCAAAGCTCGATACTAGACTTCAGCAACAGTACAATTGGTAAATACCTTGTATCTTACTTTGGTGTTTACTGTGCCAATAGCTGTATATAGTTAGAGTTAGACTGCATTAACTGGACCTCAGGGAACAGATGCCATCACATCCATAATGCCCATGCAAACAAACCGCTGCCATTCGCCCACAGCATTCTCTCCATCTCTACGCTATTATTTTAAAATGGTACATCTAATTCACCTGCCCTCATTCATAGTGATTTATATAGCGGCTCTGACTCATTATTGTGCATGTGGTGGTTTGGTTTAGCAGCCTCATGGTTTGAAATGCCCACAGTTCAGAGCACTCAGATAAATCCTGTGCGCTCTCAAATAAGCAGCTTAGGAGGAACCCTTTTTACTTTATCTAACGGGAATAATTATGACAATAATGTCACTTTAATGGAGTCGGATAAACCGTCCAATTTAATACATCATCCTCCCAACTGTTTGGTCCAATATACTGGGGCAAATCAAATAAAAAAAGCAGAAAGAGATTATGATTTTCCAAATTTGCATTTTCTTTTATCCAGTAGGTTGAGCAGAATTTCAGTTCAGTAATTAAGTCAAATGACAAGAACAACCACACTCAGACTTTGAATACTAATAAGCACTCTAACTTAAGCCCGGAAAATGTGAGCTAAATCTTGGCAGATATTGCAGATGATTTTAAAATCTGACAGTAATGCAATTTGTTCATTGCACAAAATTGCATGTTACAGAAAATGGTCCGGGCCAACATGTGCTTATTAAGAGCTTCAGTGAAGGTTCTCATTAGGAACTTACACAGCTGGCAAACAAAAGAGAGCGATGTTGAGTCATTGTCACACGCAAAATGACAAAAAATAAAGTAAAGCATGATGCTCATACCTCTGGTTTCCATGGCAACTTTTTGTACTTCTGCGTGAGCAACTTGCGGATTTCAGCTTGATCTTTGTCATGAACGGTGCCAGCGTTGCGCTCATCTTCCTGCTGGAGAGAAACAGAGAGATATCAATGGCAACATTTCATTTTCAAAGATTATGACATTTTAATCTCATGGTATTTTCTAATATATATATATATACACAGTAGTGTCAACATTTGAAGTGGATCACAACCTTTCATAAATGTTATACAATAATGAATTATGAACAATACCCATTCTTGTCTTAGGACATCTTTGATTAACTTTTTTTTAATCCACTTCAACTTCATGTTGACTGTATATACAGTGCCTAGAATAAGTGAACACACCCATGCTAAAGTTGACTAAAAAGAGGAATAAAAAAATCATCTTTTGGAAAATGATCTTAATGTCTTAATTTAAAACATGAGGAAAACTCCAACCTTTAAGGACACCACTTTTCTTTGTGAATGAATAATGTATCGTAAATAAATAAATGCTCTTCCTTAAAATACTAAGTCATGACACCCCTATGCAAAAATCTGCCTGCCTCTATGGGAATTTAACATAGGGGTGTCATGACTTAGTATTTTAAGGAAGACCATTTATTTATTTACGATACATTATTCATTCACAAAGAAAAGTGGGTTCCTTAAAGGTACAATATGTAGGATTTTTGCAGTAAAATATCCAAAAAACACTAGGCCAATGTTATATATTTTGTTTAGTTGATTACTTACAATATCCCAAATGTTTCCAACTATTTGTAAATCATGAGAAAATTGCGTTTTTAACCGAGGAAACGGGGCGTGTGAGCAGGGGTGAGGGAGTCGCCAGTCAATGGCGTCATATCCGCGTTACCCTCGCTTTCTGCTCGTACTGCCATAGTAACCATGGCGACAGACGTGGACAACTGGGTTATGCCTAGCAGGACGCTCACGCTGTTGTTGTTGTTCAAACATTATGGACCATGGCAAGCAGACTTTGAGAGAAAAAGAGGACTAAAACAAAGATCAACATCTTTCGAGATGCCGAGAGCCCCGCGACTAACTTGGACTTGACAGAGACGCGAGTGTTGCATGTACTTTATTAGACAGGTGAGCAAATGTACATACAACTAATCAATGTTATATAGTTCAACATGATGAAATGTTAGAATATGATCTGTATGTTATTTTAATGTTGATCTAGCTTACTGCTAGTCTCATACAGCTAACAAACAACCTAACTAACAACATTCAACACACTCAAATGCCGTTTAGTGTGATAGTGTAACTGTTAGAGCGAGTGAGACAGCGCTGCGTTACCTCACAAGTTTAATTCGTCTAATAAACTGTGGGAGTAGTAATTCAGCACTTGCGTGTAGTTCGGTAGAATGAAATGTCCATATTCCTTTAAATCCGCGGGACTCGCGTTGCGTGTGGCGCTGGTATAGGCTACGTCTCTCATTAGCAATCGTGCACTGCTTCACAGTCATGTTAAAAACATCCATGTATTCACTCATTCATAAAAGATCCATCAGCTTGACGACAAGATCCATAATTCCGCTTTGCTTTGCGTCATCAATATACGCCTTTGTTATTGTAAGAGATTAGCGACCCCTGGTGGCGAAAAATCCTACATATTGTTCCTTTAAGATCTTTCAGAAAGCGACTCAGTTGTACACTTGGGGTGTGGGGGTGTATGTGTGTGTGTGTGTGTGTGTGTGTGTGTGTGTGTGTGGGTGGGTGGTCTGTCATGTTCATTGGCTTAAGACATGCACCAGGTTTTCTTTCGCAAGCTCAAGTCGGACAAGATGCCATTGGCAGAGAAACAGACCACTCTTCTCTTCTTTTCAGCTCTCAGTTCATTTCTCTTCATATTAATCTCCTTCTTTAGTGATGTGTCACATGTCAATGTTCAGCGCTAATTGAAAATTGCGCTGAAGCATCACAAAACCCGATTAGGAGTGGCTTAAAGTCAATACTGTTGAAGAGAAGTCACAGTAATAAAGGCCTTTATATATTGTGTTAATTACTGTATATCTCTTTTGACAGCTAGAATGACTGGCTATGTTCAAAAATGCACTACTATACTATTTCAGAAGTATATAAGTGTAAATGCATATTTTCTGTATGCAAACAAGACCCGATGACCTACTACATTTGCTAAAATGTACAACTAAGCAACCATATTGTGCTAGAAATTGTATCCCGTAATACAATGTGCTTAAATTGACCTCCCATTCCCAATCATGTTAACTACAATCACCGTACTGTTGCATTATTTAATTGGAATGCAAAATAACCATTTTAACTGGATGTGACTGTTTGAATTATGCATTTAAGGAAGCCATGTGACAACAATAGACGTACTACTGATTAAAATAGAGCATACTACTGATTCAATTGAAAATAAAACGTATCAGAAGTGACAGTAAAGTTCTTCTATTCATAAAAGAATCCTTAAAATACACCATGATTTCCACTAAAATATTAAGCAGCAAAAACAAATTGGTAATAAGATATTAAAAGATATGTTTCTTGAGCAGCAAATCAGCATATTACAATGATTTCATCCTAACAATCAAGATCTTCAAGTCAGATCTCATCTCAAGACAAAGGGACAAACGTGAAGCAAGTTCTGAGATGGATCCTAGACATCAGGATGGGTTTGCAAGTACGAGGCCAGAATATAAACGAGATTAATTAATTCTCCTCGTTCAGGGGTAAACAGACTCGCTCTTAGAGCAGGAGACTGGGGCACATTTTTCACGTCCGGTTATCCACCAGAACGACAAAACACAGCCCCTCCACAAATCAAATTTTAATTTTCTCTGCCCTGTAACGTGGAGGATAATGACCCAAGCGATCGGTTTCATCAGTCATCTTCATCTCTGCTCTGATGAACTACAAACACTAGCTCGAGTAAAAAAAAAGAAAGGTGTTGAGATGATACCTGCAAGGTTAATGCATTCGTCTGACAAAACTAAAGCCTAACCTCGTGCTACATGTTAACAAAAACTCGCCTGCCGTGTGATTTGTCTTCATGCAATCAATGGGTATGGGTAAAATAACTGAGTAAAAAAAGAAAAGAAAAACAACTAAAGGCCTGAAAAAGGGAAAAGACTTATCATATACTACAGTATGCGCTAAAATTATGTACTTTGATCAAAAAGAGTGACCTAAATGATTTGACCTCATATGCTGACCAAATACTGCAAAGGAAATTCCTGTCCGCACTATTTAATCGACAATATATTCATGACACACTAACATTTAACTCAATCTCAGGTTCACCGATTCTGTTGAGCAATGAAGTGAGTCTGGCAGATGTGTCAATATACTGGACTTCAAAATGAAACATTGAAAACTCAATAGCGTTAATCTAAAGGGGACAACTGGTAATTTCTTAACCAATTATGGTAATTGTGAAATGCCATACTCATGCTTGTGTAAACACAGAGAAGAACACAGAGAAGTCAATGCTAATGGGGTTATTGTTTGTTAGTTTTTCAAAAGTGTTCAGTGATAATTGTTTTAACTGGATATTACTAAAGCAAACAGGAGAAGATCTAACAAATATGAGACAAGCTCGAATTATGGGGATTCACAAGTTGTCAGTTGGGAGTTGTCAGTCAAGTTCTGCAAGGAAACAAGTAGGCTATGAACAAGAAATACAAGAGGATATGAATGTGAAATTACAATATTGACTGATGAATGAAAGGGTGGAGAGAGGTAGATAGATCGAGAGGGATGGATAAAAAATGGATGGATGGAAAAAGGATGGATGTTGGAATAAGAAATGGAGGGATGGATAAAATTAAGGATGAATGGATGGAGACATGAATTGGAAGGAAGGAAGGAAGGAAGGAAGGAAGGAAGGAAGGAAGGAAGGAAGGAAGGAAGGAAGGAAGGAAGGAGCGAAGGAGAAAGGGGGATAGAAGCAAGGATGGATAGATGGATTGAGGGATGGATGGATGAAATGAGAGAGAGGAATGGAAGGAATTAATAATAGATGGATTGAATGAGAAAGGTAGGGATGAATACAAATTAAAGATGGGTGGATGCAAGGATGGATGGAATGAAGGAAGAATAAATGGATGGATAGATTGAAGAAAGGGAGCAATTGATAATAATAAGGATGGATGATGGAGGGATGAATGCAAGGAAGGAAGAATGGATGGATTGAAGGAGAAATGGAGGGATTGATAAAAATGAAGGATGGATGATGGAGGGATGGATGCACGGAAGAAAGAATGGATGAATGAATTGAAGGACAAAGGGAAGGATTGATAAAAAATAAGGATGGATGGATGGATGATGGAGGGATGGATGCAAGGAAGGAAGAATGGATGGATGAATTGAAGGAGAAAGGGAGGGATCAATAAAAATGAAGAATGGATGAATAGGTGAAAGGAGGGAGGGATGATATTATAGGTCGTTGGTATCCGACCCTGGCCAACCAGACAAGTTGGTATCCCAGACTAACATTTCCATTGACCCCCAACATGTACAGAAATGACACAAAGCTGCCACTCTGGAACAGAGGATTGGAAAAAAGACATGAAGTGCTGGGAAAACAGCGGAAAAATGAACGTCTGGCTATGAAAGCCGACCATGAGGTCACAAGAGTCATTATTACCCAACCTCACGAGGATCTCCACCCATAGCAGCGACAAAGACTCTATTTATGTTTGGAAGTTTCCATCTTGCATAAGTGTTTTGATATTTTCAGAATTGCTTTGGGACATTGAAGTGCCTATTGAACATCTGGTGGCTTTCTATGTAATGCATTGATGCTGAGAAAATGCTCTTTTATTAGTGCTGTCATGAAGGCAGAGTTGTGTAAAGGACTCTTGAGACTACGTCTATATTAATTCAGATACATTTGAAAACAGCGTTTTCATTTCAAAACGCTCTCCGTCCACACTAGCGCTTTCAAGCGTTTTCCAAAAGTTTCTCGTCCAAACTGAAACGCCTGAAAACACTAAATTCACCTTAATACTGCGCATGCGTAAAACCTCATGAAAGCTCACAGAGATGATACAGACGGAACAGACATCGTAAAGTTATCATGCTATTCTTCTGGCAGGATCATTGTATTTAGCAAAAATATCTCAGCATTCACCAGGTCGCACTCTCTCACCCTTATATGTTTGGTCAAAAACACAACTGTTCTCATGTTTTGACCCAGGACAGCAATTGCGAGTAAATCTCCTGTCATCTTTGCAGGATATGAAGAGTGTGCAAAGTAACATTGAAAGTGAATATCACATAAGCACAATAGTAGTATAAACATAGACATATTTCGGTTCAAAATGTGTCACGTGACTAAACTTACGTCACCGTTTTCAAATACCTCAATTTTCACAGTCCACACTACGTGAAAACACCATTTTGAAATTTATCCACTTGGAAACGCGTTTTCAAAAAGCTCGTTTTAATCTGACTCCATGAATTAAAAAGGTTCTATGTGAAATAAGGTTATGTTTACACTTAGAATAGTTACAACATGGATGTAATGTAATGATAATTTAAACCATTTGTACCCAGCATAAATGTAAAATGTTACCTGAGAGAGAGAGAGAGACAGAGAGAGAGAGAGAGAGAGAGAGAGAGAGAGAGAGCCAAAGGCAGAGAGCCTCTGTCTCAAGACCAGCTCAGCATTCAAAGAAAAAGAGCGAACAACCGTTACAATCCTCTTTTGTCATTTCCCCCCGACCATGTCTCTAACCACTAACACCCAGGTGTGAGATATTCAAACTGACCAATCAGATGATCACAACTTCCCTATTGTCCCAAAACCTCTGGCCTACAGGCCTAAATTAGTGCTGTGCTGAAAATGTCTGAGTGAAAAGCAAAGTCTTTGTTCCTTTGAAATAATCTTGGATTATTTCCAACCTTACACCGACAATACACAAATTGATCTCCCTTTGAATTCAACTCACTGTTGGCATGTCTTGCGGAGGTTAAGAGCTGGATGACCCATGACTTGTTTTAGGTAAACCAAAGTAAAACTGAGATTATGCTTTTTGGCCCTGACAGAGGATGCTTCGATATTGCAACATATTTTGGCACATGGTCAGACTATTGCCATGACCAAGTAAAAAATTGAGGTGTTGTGTTTGACCCAGAGCTGAAATTTGATAAGCAGATTAATGCCGTGGTGAAGAGTTTTTTTTTTCCAGATTAGCACTATTGCACGTTTAAAGCCTATTCCGTTCCCACAGCGTTTCGACGCAGCGTCTCGTTCCCTCTTCAGGGAACTAGGGTTACATACGTAAACTAGATGTTTTCTGCGTACAGACAACACCATTGCCAAAACGATCTGAAAACAACTAAAAACGCAGTATTGCACTTTGCACTTTGAAACCCGTTTTCAAAAATTCACGTTTTCAGGCACCCAAAACGCCATTCCCATGTAAACAAATGGCCAAAACACATACAAAGTTTCACGTTTTTTAGTTGAAAACGGTGCCATGTAAACAGCCCCCAATACCTGAACAGGAGAGATTACAAATGTGTAGTTTTTTCTCCAGCGCCCTAACCTACCAGAAGAAATGAAATGAGCGAAAACAAATCCCATAGACTTACATCGACTTGGATGTGGGCTCGGGCTCTTTTGTTTTGTTGCCGTAAATAATTTTAAATAATTACTGCACTACATATAAATTATTACCGTATTTTCCGGACTATAAGTCGCACTTTTTTTCATAGTTTTGCTGGTCCTGCGACTTATAGTCAGGTGCAACTTATATATGTTTTTTTCCTGTTCATGACGCATTTTTTGACTGATGCGACTTATACTCCGGAGCGACTTATAGTCCGGAAAATACGGTAACATAAAAATAAGACCCTCACATCAGTTTTGTCCTGTAAAAATGGTAGGCTGCACTACTAGCAGGTGCAAATCTCACACTAGTGTTTTCTCCTCCCGCAGCTGATCTGGTATCAGTCAGGGGCGTACGGTGGTGAGGAGAGTGACAGGCCAGCGGGAAGGAGAAGACAGGGGACAGCAGGGGTGACGGAGCTGCCATACACGCTCGTATGAGACAGGTCTGATCCAGCACAGACTGTCACATCACAGCTGTCAGTAATAATCAGAGCGCGTTCGCAACCAGATGAGCTTCTGCTATAGGTACAGCTGATGAAAGCCAGAGAAAAAGAGCTAACGAACAGATGCTAATGTTCTTTTCAAAGGTTGTACATTTGCTTGAGTCTGGATCTAAATTAGAATGCGCTGTTTTGTTTTTCCGAACCATGTCACATTTGAAAAATGGTTTTGTCTTCCATTAAGTTGACAGAATACATGTAAACAATAGACAATGACCTCCAGATTGTTCATATTCTAATCAAATGAAATGTACCAAGCTTCATGGTTATTCGAATGAAGACAAAATGGGGTTAAAGGATTAGTTCACTTCAGAATTTAAATTTCCTGATAATTTACTCACCCTCACATCATCCAAGATATTCATGTCTTTCTTTCTTCAATCAAAAGGAAAGACTTTTTTTTCATTTTCAACGGTTTGAAGGTCCAAATTACAGTTTTAATGCAGCTTCAAAGGCTCTACACGATCCCAGCCGACGAATAAGGGTCTTATCTAGCCAAACCATCTGATATTTTCGAAAAAAAAATTACCTTAATTTTTTTTACCTATAATAAAAGGTGCCAATGGTTTTGAAGTTGGAGGAGAAAATGAGTTTTTCACCCTACCCTACAGTTTCTGCCTACATCGGGTTACCGCCTGACCTTTCCAACGTGATAAAGTAATTCATAAAGTTGTGGACGTCCAAGACGAGCATTTGTGTTTAAAAAAAGTATATATATATTTATTTCTTTTAGAAAATAACCGATGGTTTGTCTAGATAAGACCCTTATTCCTCGGCTGGGATCGTGTAGAGCCTTTGAAGCTGCATTGAAACTCCAATTAGGACCTTCAACCCGTTGGACCATTACATGGAGAAAAATCCTGAAATGTTATCCTCAAAAACTTTTATTTCTATTCGACTAAAGAATGAAAGACAAGCACATGGGGTGAGTAAATTATCAGGAAATGTTCATTCTGAAGTGAACTACTCCTTTAAGAAAGTACTAGCAAGGTGTACCTAATAAAGTGGCTGGTGAGAGTATATTCACACACATAGTTAGGGATAAGATTTGTTTGAATAAATAAACAAATATATATTGGATGTTACATTACATTGTATATATCCCGAAATATTCCTTTAGTGCAGTATTCTTTTATAATTGATTTTGAACTGAACTGGCGTGAAACATTGTCTTTTCAGGTGGCGGTCATATAAACAGACCTTGCTTTTGGAAGGAGCCAAAATGAAATTGAGTTTCTGGTCAATGTTTTTGTCATTCACTCCATCGATATGGAGGCAGCCAAACTGGAAACTCAATAGCCATAATCTGCTCAGTGCTCATAAAGCCGGGCTCAACAGCGGCTCCTGGCACAGCTATGGGCCTGATTTATTAACTCTCTAATAGGCTTATGGCCACCACCCCATCTCTGCCATTGACATTTGTGCTGAGCTGCAATCTCCTGCCTCTGTGTGCTTGTAGTTGTATCACAGACCTGCGGTGTCTCCGATTATAATGCTCCGCCCTCCCTCCGCACAGGAGGGTTTTAGGCCAAAGCCAAACGCCACATCCTCTATTTCAAGCCATTCACGTGTACATCGCAATTTTATCCTACATCATAAAATCTGTTTTTGGACACTACTGTCATTTATTAAACGTTCTTTTTTTTTTTGTCTGTTAAAAATATAATAATAGCACCTGTCAAGAACATGCTCACTTGCTCAGGTTACAAATTCATAAGTATTTTTTTTCTTTTTTAAAGAAAATAAATATATTTTGCTAAAAATAACAAACCTGTTTTTAGACACATGAAATGCCTTCAGCAACTTAGTACTGTTGTCTTTTTGTGTTGATGTATTTCCTGTTGAAACAGAAAGTTGGGGCAGGACATATCAAATTGCTTATCTTTCTTTCTGTTAATGCCCCAATCATTAGAAACTGTAAAATGTATACTTTTGTATGAGTCTACTTACAATCAAAACAAAACATTGTGCTTTTGTTAAAAAGAAGAAAACAAACAGGGTGTGCTTTATGCAGTAATAGCCAATAGGCTTTAGTTAAAGGATTAGTTCACTTTCAAAAAATGTTTTATCCTAATTTACTCACCCCGATGTCATCCAAGATGTCTTTCTTTCTTCAGTCGAAAATATATTAAGGTTTTTGAGGAAAACATTCCAGGATTTTTCTCCACAGAATGGACTTCAATGGCAACCATGTATCCCAATGTTCAAAAGAAGGTTCAAATGTCCGTCTCAATGCAGCTTCAAAGTCTCGACACGATCCCAGTCGAGACATAAGGGTCTTATCTAGCGAAACGATCGGTCATTTAAAAAATAAATAAATAATTATATACTTTTTAACCACAATTGTCCGTCTTGTGCTGGTCTGCGATGCGCCACGCATTAAGTCATCACGTTGGAAAGGTCACAAATAAATAAAATAAATTAAAATAAATTAAAATGATTTTGAAGTTGGAGGAGAAAATTAGTTTTTCGCCCTTCCCTACTTTTTTGAACTGAAGTACACAGACAAATAACTTAGATAGATGACGTGAAGCGTGACCTTTCCAACGTGATGACGTAATGCGTGGCGCGTCTCAGACCAGCACAAGACGAACAATTGAACCTTCTTTTGAACATTGGGATAGATGGTTGCCATTAAAGTCCATTCTGTGTAGAAAAATCCTGGAATGTTTTCCACAAAAACCTTAATTTCTTTTCGACTGAAGAAAGAAAGACATGGACATCTTGGGTGACATCGGGGTGAGTAAATTATGAGCAAAAAATGTTTTGAAAGTGAACTAATCCTTTAAGTCACAGCCATCGACAATGATTTGCTACTTGCTAGTCTAACATAAATAAATAGTGCTTAAAATGTACTTCAATTTCTTCAGAAAATCTACCATTTCTTTCTTCTTTGATATTGAGGGGAAATATGACAAATATTGGAAATGTTTCGTGAAATTGTATTCCACAAGTACTTAAAGTAATAAAAGTATTATTAAGTGCTTTTAAAACATCCCTCTGTTTTATTGATTGTATTGCTGTATTGATTTCCTTTGTGCCATATATGCACCGCCTCAAATGTGCCTGCTCTAAAATGTATGGTCAATTTATAAAGGGTCCCCACAATAAAACCCATTTAGCTGTGGCTGTGTCCTTCTCACCACGTGGCTTGTGCATTTATTTGCCCATCTTTTCCCGCTCTGTTCATTTGGTCACAGTGTCCGTGTGCCTTGAGCCACAAGTGATGAGTTTTATCATTACACTAATAGGTGAGGATGACAATCCGATGAAAGTGAGACATGACTCAGAGAGTTTGGCACTAACACCGTGGAACGGCATGACAGTGACCAGTAAACAAATACGACACTTTCAGGTCACATAACATGTTTGTGTGAGGAGAATGGGTACATGTGGAATGGCATGTTACCTTTTTTGCAATATGCACTGGGCATGCTGTGCACACTATGCAAATATTCTGTATGAATATGCAAAACACCCAACTGACCAAAGTACTTCCCAAAATAAACAGAGCAGACTGCAGAATACAATCCCACAATCCAATAAGCCCAAATTGAATTGAATTTATAACTTTTTTATTTGTTTTCAGTCATAATTTTGATCTTTTCACGATTCAGTTATACCTACTGAATTCATGATTTGTGATGTTCATTAATTAGTCAATTTACACAGTAATTAATTCTCAACATTATAATCCTGTTCAAAAGGTGTCAGTAAGATTTATTTTTATGTGATTAAAAGTCTCTTATGCTCACCAAGGCTGCATTTATTTGATCAAAAATACAGTAAAATAGTAATATTGTGAAATATTATTACAACTTAAAATAACAGTTTCCTATTTTTTTAATATACTTTATTAATCACAGCAAAACTGAATTTTCAGCATCATTACTCCAGTCTTCAGTGTCATATGGTACTTCAGAAATTGTTCTGATTTGATGATTTGGCACTCCAGAAACATTTTTGTTTTTATTATCATCAATGTTGAAAACAGTTGTGCTGCTTAATATATTTTTAGGATTCTTTGATGAATAGAAAGTCATATATATATATATATATATATATATATATATATATATATATATATATATATATATATATATATATATATATATATGTATATATATATGTGTGTGTGTGTGTGTTGTATTGTGCTATATATTATAAGTATGATTATATATAATATTAAATGTATGATTATAAATGTCTTACTCTCACTTTTAATAAAAAACATTTTTATTTTATAAAAATGACTGACCCCAAATGTTTGAAAGGTAGTGTTTATCGTTAATTGCTTCACTTACACTGTAGATGGTCATCTTTATCTTTGACAAATTAAAAACCACTTCATAAATGAAGGTTTTCATTGGCAATCTGTTGACAAGTCTAACTGCTTAATTCACAAAACAATGAATACAATTTACTAAAGCTAGTAGTTAGATTGTAATAGTAGTAGTAAAACCATAATTTCCCCTTTCTACAACAACAACAAAATCAATGGGAAGATGTTTATTTTCCCTTTTAAGTGGACGATTTATTTTTTTATTCTTACTATTTACAATACTACTGTTACTGTATACATCACATCAGATGAGAGCCACTGAGCTAAAAAAAGAGATCATCCTCCATAAGGACTCTTTGAATGTTTAGTGATTCCTAACGGACACCATAACGCACCAGATCAACGGATCAACTATAAACACAGCGTTGTTTTGCTCTACAATCTCAGGTCATTTCTGAGCACGGGTCATTAAAAACACCCATGCTGTTTTGTATCTCACAACTCCTACTTTCAGCTGTAACCTTCTGTTGGCTGACACTTTCTGTGTGGGATAGAGATGTATGTGGTGTAAATTAGGCAACACATCTTTGGATATTTAACAGCCTAAGCTTAAACTTCCCTGCAAAAAAAAAACAACTACCCTGAAATAAATCAATTATTTTTCAGCATGTTTGTGATGAACCATTTTTGCCATTGTATTCTGTAAGTTTAGCCAATAGATATCAAAATATCATCACTGACTTTGTTACATATTTTATATGATGATGCCATAGAGCAGTCAACTTTTTACAATCCAATCAATTCCCATAAAATGCTCAAATATGCATCGCATTACCAAGTAAAATGCTGTTTCAGTGACTAGATTGGTGTCACTAGATGCTAGTTCAATAGAGTTGCGTTTAAAAACTCACTTTACATCTTACAACCGTACACTAAACAAAATGATAAAGATTCATTGTAAAAAAAATATTAGAGCACAGGAGAAAACGAACAGCTAAAATGTGAACTTCTCAAACTTCAGTCCTTGGGACCACTGCATATTTTGAATGTCTCCCTCATCTAACACACCTGATTCAACTCATCAGATCAATAGTAGAGACTTGCAAGACTTGAATTGGGTGTGCAAGAAAATATGCAATGGTGGACCCCAGGACAGGTCTATCTCAAGACCCACCAAAATATTTTAAGTGAAATATGGGGTGAGGGTGGGATAAAAATATACACCCGTGACAACAAAGTTCTGTTTAAATCAGGAGAGTCCAAACTTTTTTTAAAGGGGGGGTATAATGCCCTTTTCACAAGACGTAAAATTAATCTCTGATGTCCCCAGAGTGTGTATGTGAAGTTTTAGCTCAAAATACCCCACAGATATTTTTATATATCATGTTAAAGTTATAAAAAACACACTGTTTTTGTGCCTGTACCTTTAAATGCAAATGAGCTGCTGCTCTCAGCACAGGGGGCGGAGCTTCAACTGCTTGTGTCCTTTTACCTCACACACACACACACACACACACACACACATGCACTGAAAAATTCAAAAACTTTTAGCTTTTTATGTTCAAACCGGAGTCAGAAAGATGGAGAGACTCAAGAAGAAGTGACATTTTATGTAGCTTATAGTTATCTTCTTGTCATTGATTAGCATATTCTGTCTTGATAATCTATAAATCGTGTTCTGGGGGCGGGGTTTATGTAAATTTTAGGGTTGGTGATGTGACTAACCTGGGAGGAATATCTCCCTTTGCTTTGAACTTTGAGTGTTGTAACTTTGCAGATGTTGTTTATGATCAAACAGCAACACACTAACTATTACACAATAACTAAAGTTAGAAAAGTGAAATCATAATCAACCACCCCTTTAAAGAGGGCCAGATTCAATGTTGTGGACACGCCTAGGGGCCGGATACTTATATATAGGCTAATGATATTAGCCTACGTGTTTTGTCTCGTGCACATTTAACAGTAGCTGAAGTTGACAAAAAATAATATCGCAATTTCTATTTAATATTCGTATATCGTGCAACCCTAGACTAAACTGTTTTAGTGTGTCATTCACTGAAATGCAAATTTAGCTGCAGCCAAAGCCAAGTGACGCGACCCACCTTTTCCCACTCTGCAACCCACAAATGGGTCGCGACCACAGTTTGAAAACCCATGTTATAAAGCTAGCTATTATGTCATCAACTCTTGCACCTGGGCAGCTCTTAAAACAGCTAACACATGGACAGTTTACGCTCTCGTAAAGACAACTGCAAATGTCTAAGACGTGAGCCAGAGTCCGTAAATAGAAAATGAAGAAGACAAATCATATTTAAATAAGTCCTCTTGCTTAAAACTGAAAGCACCATCAAAACAAAGCATTAAGTACAGTGACAAAACAATAGAAAACCATGCATATAATTCATGAGCATAATGTTGGAAGTAGAACAGCCGGGCTCAATTACGCTGGCCTTGATCTCTGCAGAAACAGCGAGCTGAATGAAGCGTTTGGCTCCAAGCGAGAACAGAAATCTACAGCTGAATTCTGTTCTGTTGTTAATATTTAAAGGTGTGCAAATAAAGACTAATTCTAAAATTCGAACATGGCATTTCCCAACCCCAGTACATTAAAACGCTCTGCGTTTTAGTTATGATCATTTGAAGTTTAACATTACTTTAGACTGTGATAAAGAAAAATCAGGTAAGTTAAAACTTTAAAAGTGTATTAATAGCTTGTAAAAAGGTTTCTACTTTTTCCCAATGCTGTGCTTCTATTTATATTTTGTATTTCTTTCAGTTTTTGCGTACCATGGTGCATTACCCAGAATTTGAATTTCTTTCAGTTTTTGCATACCATTTCACCCAGAATTTGAAAAATGCAAAAACATACAATAATAATAATAACAAGAAGAATAAATATTATAAGTATAATATTTTTGTGTTTATAGTGTCACCTACACTGTAAAAAAATAATAATTAATCAATAAGTTATGACAACATATGATTTAACTAATCAAATAAGTAAAACAATTTGTAACTTTTTTAATAAGTTATACAAGATTCAGGTCATTATTTAAGTCAGTTTAATGTAATTTAAGTTGAAATGACTTAAACATCCAAGGTTTTTTTTTACTTAAAAATTTGAGGCAGTGACTTTTTTTTTTTACAATGTAGCACCAATTCACCCATCAGGGAGTTTGATTGACAGGTGATCTGACCAATCATAACCTGCCATCCTGCCAAAGCAGTCAGGAGAGTTAGTAGATAACATTGGAGGATTTGAACTTGATAAACGGTGTCCTGGCGTCTTTCCGCGGTTAAAACAACATTCCTTCTGATGTTCATTCATGTTTATTTGAAGAGATGATCGGTTCACGAGCGGCTTTAACTGAGGAGCTACAGCGATCCGTCACGACACATTAAAGAGCCACAAAACGGTATTTATTGTTTCAATTTCTTTAAAAAAAGGACCAAATTTGAAAGTCGAGACTTTGTTTCATATCATGTCAAGTGTCCTCTTTGCTCCACAATGTATTTTTCACTGCGAGAGAACATGGTGTGTGTGTGAGAGCGGCGTAGCTTGTCGGACATAGCAACAGTAACTAAAGGGGGCGGGTCTTTGCGAACGATCAATTTCTGACAAAATGTAAAACACAGCTTCATTCTGACACTATGTACGAACCATTTTCATAAGTCAGCCATTTTCTTTTTGAGTGCCTCCTACGGGCAGAATTTAATGTAACTAAACTACTGTATATATTGAAGATAATCACTATAAAATCACAGCCTGGCTCCAACAGTATACACACTTTGAAGTATGTATATGTTATATTTATACAGGAATCATTAGGAAACATAAATTCCTTGTCAGCGTACCATCGCAGTATGTTTTTGTGAGACGAAAACTAAATTGAAAAAGGGCTTGAAGGAATAAAGTGCATTCAGGCTAACAATTCCAATCAAAGAGATTGTCGAAAATACAAAACTTTAAAGAAGAGAGTGTAAATGAAGAATGCCAATATCAATCGGGGCCACGTTTGCAGCAGGATGAAAGCAGTGTGAAGGACACAGTCCTCTTGAGCGTTTCCCATGATGCATTGATCATTAAGCTAATCACGATAGTCTTTCACCAGCTGAAGCCAAATTGTTCAACTGTATGAGTTCTCAAAAGACTGTCCATTGGGAAAATCAGTTATAATGAAGAAAATGAACAAGTTATGAAACAATGTTGCATTGTTATTTTACCAGTCAATAATGAATTCATAAAAAATAAAAAAAAGTCCATGACCCCTGAGTTGTTTTTTTAATTTTTCGATTCTATTCGCCTTATTCACCTCGAACGTTCCACCGAGCCTGAGGGGTACACTTACCACTTCCGGGAGTTCTCACAACGCGATTTCTCTCAGTGCAATGGCTCCTCACTGCATTTTCATTTTAAAACACATAACCTGAACGTATAACACACACACACACACACACTACTCCGGAGTTTTCGACCCTCGTAAAGATATTTACACAATATCTAGTCGGTCTTCCAACTGAAATAAACATTTAGGGGGGATGGGGCGAGCCCTTGTCCTTTAATAAAACAAAATGCATTTGATTATAATTAACATGACAATGTGTAAAAAACTAAAGTAGCCTAAATTAACGTTTATTTTTACGTTTTTGTCAGTCTGAGGTGTTGTTGCCATAACGCGTTGCTATGGGTTGCGTCATTGCGTGTGACTGTCTTGCTTCGGATTTGACTGAACCGAAGGATAAAACCTTCGATCCAGTTATATCCCTTAATTAACACAGCCCGGGGGATGTTGCAGTCGGTACTGGTCCACTGCTCCACATTTTGTATCGTTAATTCGGGCAGACAGGAAAGATTGGTGGTCCACACTGGAGTTTCCATTGCTGGTGCTGCTGAATCGAATGTGTCAGAGTCAAACTTCCGGGTTTGTGTACCCCTCAACGGTGTTCGAGTTTTCAAAATGGCCGCCAGGTGAATAAGGCGAATTGCTGCCTCCCAATTCGCATTCCCTAAACATATGTGCTCTTTTTATGAAGAAAAACTGTGTTCTTTTGAGTGTATAGCAGAAGAGCAGGCAAGCTTTGGGACATTCTACATCATAAAGTTGCATTTTGAAACCCACAGCCCACATTTTCATTATTTTTATTGGCATTGATGGTTCCAGGAAGAACCTTTAACATACATGGAACCTTCCCATTGCACAATCGAACAAGTTTTTTTTTAGGTTATTGACATCTCACACTAAGGCCCCATCCACACTACTGCGTTTTCGTTTAGAAACGGAGACCTTTTGCAACGTTTGCACCTCCCGTCCAGACTACAACGGCAAAAGCGAAGACCTAAAACGGAGAAGTTTAGAAACGCTGCCGACCCCGTTTTGCGTTTTGAATCTCCGGAGGGCGTTTTACTGAAGACGGTCAAAGCGGAGGACTTTAGAAGCGCTGACGCAGAGGCTCACGCTCGGCTCTATGATCGGGTGTCATCGGTCATGGCGTATCCTTCCCTGATTCGTCAGACACCGTCATGACCCGTCCCCGGGAAGAAAACATACAAAACCAGCCTGGACTACGTAACGTTAGCGACTGCAACATGGATAACGAATCACAAGTGTTACTGACGTTGATGTCTTTGCTAGCAGCTGTTGTGCAAGTAAATAATGCATTTTACAATCTTATAACCGCCTACATGCGGCTGTTTACACCGGCACGCACATGCCCAGTGTTGGTGAGTGGTCACGTGATCCGCGTTTTCAGACGTTTTAATGTGGACGAAGATCACTTCTAATCCGCGGCTAAAACGCTGGTGTGGACGGAGATCGTATTCGTTTTAATTCTCCGTTTCTAAACTAAAACGCAGTAGTGTGGATGAGGCCTAAGAAAAAAAAGGTTATTTCAAGAACAATTCACAGAAAGGTTCTTCTATTGCATCACTACAAAAAAACAACAACTTTTAGGACCATTATTTTTAAGAGTGCTCTTAATAGCACTTGCCTCTGACTAGCAATAGCTATTTAATTTGTTTATTTAATTCAATTCACATTTATTTGTATAGCGCTTTCACAATACACATCGTTTCAAAGCAGCTTTACAGAAAACACATTCCACATTACAATTTAGAGCGATCTGTTATCAGAAGTAACTGTCTAAGTTATGCAAAATCAAATAACAAAATTTACAAAAAATAACAAAACACAGTTACACTGTAAAACATTTCTAACCTCCCCAACTCAAATTGTTTCAATTGGCCCAAGTGAAATTCTGAAAAATTATACATTTGTAGAATTTCACTTGGGCCAATTGAAACATTTAGATGTGACCAGTCACTAGAAAAGTTTGAGTTGGGGTGGTTAGATTTTTTTACCGAGTAATGTGAATTTAAACAATGAACTCATTGAAGTAATGAATACTTGTTTGTTAACTAATGATTATGACATTTAGAAAAATGTAGCATTGATCGAGAAAATGATCCACCACAGAATCCTTTTCCAATAGATAAGACATCAACACAAAAAGAAAACAATGTTCATCGAACCACTTCATAGGGTCTTTCAACTACTGTTTTCATTGGACTTGAGGTATTAGAGCGCCTCAATATCAAACACACATACACGCACATGCAATCTGTCCACCGACATGGCATATGTTGACTATTAGTCATCAGCTCCACCTCTGAAGGCGTCCCAACCAGCAGGTACAAAAAAACGAATTAACAGTCATAAACAGAACCACAGCACTTGCAGAGGACAGCTGGTGGTGCTGTCATTTAGTGAGAGGCTTGGACCCCTTTTTCCATTTATAACAATAGAAAAGTGTCCGCAGTCCATTTGTAGTCTCGGACAAAGGGGCTAAGAGGGTGAGCGGGGGAAATCGATGCTTTTGCAGGGGAGATCAATCATGGGGCCGGCAGGCTGATAAAAATCAATGTGAAGTGAGGGCCATGGGTTGTTTTTCAATAGGAGACAGTGCATTATGAACTGCGAACATAGAGACAGTAACCAGGGTGGACTAGCTTGTTTCTCAGGAGAGAGCCTGCAATGACTTCTGAATCTGGGGTGTAAGCCAGAGATGATTTTGGAGTCAGATGGCATCAGACCACCCATAGTCTGTTCACTGAGACATACTGCAAACAAAAATGTCTGTACAATTAGCCACTAGCATTCACAAACATACAAATAGCATGCTCATCTGTGTTATCTCTACAAATGTTCATGGATAGACACCGGTGTACTTTTAGTTTTATCCAAGCTGGTCTATTATTGTGGTATTTCAATTCCCCGCATTTAAACGATACCTTACAAGTGAACAGTCGCAAGTCACTATGTCAGTCAGATTGTTTCTTCACACAAAATGGATGCAAATTCATGCTGATAGTCTCTGAGACAACTGTGTACATGTGTACACAGTTCATAAGTTCATAACCATGTGTAAATTCATAAGTCAACACCGTAGCTGAGTATTTTCTCTTTAAAACTGCGGTGAACCAAAGACAGTCTCAAAAACGTGGTTTGAAATCGCTGGTGTTTCTGACGTCACAAACTACCTTGTAACCAATCAGATCAACGTGTGATCGTCAACCAGTGGATCTCTGAGTGAGTGAGTGGAGGCGGGGCTCATTTGCATATTCATAGAACTGCGTATACTAAATGAGTCAAGGGTGTAGAGTTACATTCAATCTATTTTAAGGCATGAATAATTTTTTCTCAATGAAAATAACGCTTATATATGTCACTTTAGTTAAGTCAGTTTAGTTTTAAGGGATGACATGATTGACTACTGGGACACTTTAAACAAGTCCATTCACTCGGCGACCATTTTAGTTATACCCCTAGACAGCTATTTATAGTCTAAGTACAGCATTTAGTACTTGAATGTGGAAATATGGATATCTTCAAAAGACTTTGTCATACGTACACTGCAAAAATTCTTTTGAGGTTTAGTTGTTTGTTTTAAAGTAATTTAAAGTAGGTTTTTTCTTAGCATGTTAAGTTTTCATTGCCTCAGCTAGTTTGTAAGTTGAACGACAGATCAAACGATAGACGCTGGTTCGTCAGCCATCTTCTGCGCATATCATTTTCACAATTGTCAAATTTGGTAAGTAAATATTTTGTTCTTATTGGTTTAAAAATGTCAAAGCAAAAAGAGCACTTTGTTGAAATAATTTTTGAATAGTTTATGTTTCAACAGGAAACGACTCAATTTCAATGAATGTTTGGGTTAGCATGTTGCTAAGCTAACTGCACGTGACTGAAAGAAACATAAAAACACATCTCCCACAGTTACATTATAGATACATACTGGATTATACAGAACTATTTTAAGCTTTTCCTCTCAGTATTCTTATTGAATAATTATATATTTATGACATTTTTCAAGTCTCCATCTTATATGTATTGTTTTACTGAGATATGATGCTGTGAAAGCAAGGTATTGCAGGAGTAAGCATAATTAGGAAGGCCACTTTTTGGAAATGCCTTCGCAATGTCTGCGATGTTGCCTCCGTAGGCAACTAACTAGGTCTTCGCCGTACCTTGAGCTCTAAAAAGTTTCATGATTCAGGTGTTGAAAAAAATTGGGGTTAACCGAGGGGTATTTGGTTCAGAGATCAAGAACTTATGGTAGACTGTAGAGAATTAAGATACTCAAAGTTGAGTCTATTGAACTTTAAGACAAGTCTGAAAAGTCAAGAATATAAGGTGGACTGAAAATGAGAATTCAGTAACCGGTGATGCATTCATTCTGACAACTTGAACTGAAGGTGAAAGAAAAAATCCAGAGATAGAAGCAAGAGGTGGAGGTGGACACTGATTATGCCATGACTTTGTGTGGGTGGACAAGAAATGCAAGCAGCCAATGCCATTTCCCAGACACATATTGCATGGTTGAGGTGTAATTTAGGTGGAACAAACTGTGTGGCAATAGTTCAGGGTTTATTAAATATATAAAAGGTTATATTAAGGTTTGGGGGTCTTTAAATAACGCAATTACTAAATTTATGTAAAACGACACATATTTTATTAATGCCGTTCACAGCCGAGATATAATTGCATATAACGCATAATCAAAAAGATTTAGTATGAGCAGTTAAAAGAGTATCAATCCGCAAATGTTGTTCAGTAGTGAGACAAAACAAAAGAAAAAAAAGAATGTAACAATGGGAAACATGCTTTCTTTGAAATGTAAGGGAAAAACATGAAAGCATGAAGCTGTCCCAAAGGAATGAAAGACAATGCAGACCTTAAAAACATGCATGCAACGGCAGAGCAAAGGAGCGAGGGAAAAATAAACGATTAAACTGAGATTTTCACATCAATTATTCATCATGCTGAAGGCCTCCGTGCTGCAAGGCTGCCAAATCTCATGTCAACGCTTCTTTGCCTGGTACTTCAAACAAGTGAGACCAGAAAAAAAGATATCCTTTACTATTTTAGTATCTTTAGAGAGCTTTTTATTTTCTGCTCTTGTTAAACTTTTCTGGATAAGGCAACGATGTTAAATCATTAGCATCTCCAGCTCTGTGTGTGGTGGTTCAATCTGTTGACTTTGGTCATGCTGAAAGATAACAAATACTGTTTGTATATACATTTGTAATAAAGAAAATCCCACAAATGTTGTGCAGTGGTGCTACATGCTTAACACAATTGAGCTTTGCATGTGAAAGCATCTATATTTATCGAACTGCATCTCAAAACACAAAACAACTCAAATGTGCACTAAATTCATAGTAAAAATAGCTTCCCCCCACTCTTTATGGATTTCATTTTACAAGTATAAAGTTGTGTTTGCGGCTGGCCTGCTGTTCTCCACAGGTGTTCGCATTGACGTTTCTATTAATGATGATGTTTCACTTGTTGTGGGTGATATTTAACCTTTTAAAAAATAGACTACTATGTCCATTCTTACATCCCACAACAGAACACCTACATTTCTAAGGAGACATTACCGGCTGTCGTTGAAACAATGGCGGATTGTGTACAGATCACCAAGGGCGGGTCTATGCCAAAACCAGTGTCAATCAAACCACGTCGGCGGGGCTTGTGCAATTCTACGTCACATTGCATAGAATCTTAGAACAGCTCATTCTGAGACAGTGCTTATGATTTATTGAGATTGTAAAAAAAACACTGGGTGGATTTTTATCATTATAGGGTGGTTGTGCACACACACTGCCAACACACATTTATGTTCAAACACCATGTAAAAGTGAATTTTGCATAATAGGTGCCCTTTAACTTTTTTTTTACTTAAAGGATTAGTTCACTTTAAAAAAAACTTGTGCTGATAATTTACTCACCCCGATGTCATCCAAGATGTCCATGTCCTTCTTTCTTCAGTCGAAGTTGAAAAGGTGAAGGTAAAGTGTGACCTTTTCAACGTAACTGCGCATTACGTGACGTCACGAACGCGCATCACAGAACAGAGCAAGGCGAGCATTTGTGCTTATAAAACTTAAACTTTTTTATTTATTTTTGAAATGACGATGGTTTCGCTAGATAAGACCCGTATTCATCGTCTGGTGTCGTTTAAAGCCCGTTGAAGCGGCGCTGACACTGTCATCTGGACCTTGAACCGTTTGGGGCCCATTGACGTCCATTATATGGAGAAATGTTTTCATCAAAAACCTAAATTTCTTTTCGATTGAAGAAAGAAAGACATGGACATCTTGGATGACATCAGGGTGAGTAAATTATCAGCAAAAGTTTTTTTTTTAAAGTGAACTAATTCTTTAAGCTTACCTACCACAAGCTTTTGAGGAGTATTGTACTTGTACCAATACTTGGGAAGACAGTGTAACTATCCTGAACATTTCAGTTATGGCACATTAGCTTAAAACAAGCTCTTGTAAAGACTCTTCACGTCTCTGACAGAGTCATCACCAGAGCTTGAGCCTTAATCATTGACCTTGTCCTCTGGCTAAGCCTGAGAACCTCTTCAGAGAAGGCACAGCCCATGAGGATCCACCCACCAGGGCCCTAAGGTAAATTGGTTTCAGTGCCTCAATCCCATCCTCATTCTGGTCATGAATTAGAGGAGGAATAGGGCTCTCTGGGGTGCCTGCGAGACACGAGCTTTCATACACAGCATAGTTTGACACGAGAGCTGCCCGCTCTGTCCCCCAGGAACCTCCTGGACGACCTGTGCTGTCCTTCCCTGGGTTTAGCCCATTAGCTGCAGGGTTTATGGAGCAGGGAATGAAGAACGAGTATGAATCACGAGGAGCCGATCAGCCTGGGGGTCCAATGCATTCTGTGACCTTTGAAATAACCCCCAGTAAGGGGTCAATCAGAGCCAGTGACATCTCCCAATTCCTCATTCTTGCTGATAAATTGGAGACTTCAGTATAAACAGATGGGATAAAGGAATATAGGGCACCTAAGAAGCAGAAATATTTTCAGAGCAAAAGAATGAACGAGAAAGAGGGGGTCATTGGTTTGCTGTCATTGGTTTAAGCACTCGAATCTTCTCCAATCATTTCTCTAGAATGAATCAATTATTCCTAGATCTACTACTAGAGTGCAGCGGAAAAATCTTTTCTGCCCTGTGGCATGTGGGTTTGTGTAGAAACAAGATTGCATCAGATGCTGAGATAGATCCGTCACCATAGTACTTTTGTGTTAGCCAGGGAGGAACGCACATGCAAGACATATTACACATTTGAACATCTAAAATATAGCATTTATGTTTGTTAAAGGCCCTCATGTTATGCAATTGAAAAACTAAGGTGATGTTGAAAATGTTGCCTCGCTCTGGTTTCCTTAAAACAATGTTATATATTTTGATGACTTGTCCACTAAAATTATCCCAAATGTTTCCAGCAATGTTTAAATCTTGCAGAGATTTTAACCAGTGTAATAGCCCGTGTCATTGCGTCGGCTGTCAATGGCATCATCTCTGCGTTAGGCTACCCTTGAATTTCCGGATTTACTTCTGTAGAAACCACGAAGACGCTTATGCTAATATATTATTACAATTATTTAAAAAGGACTTGAAGACTCATTTATTTCATCAAGCTTTTGACGTCTGATTGGGTCTAAGAACTGTGAGTGATTATTTGCTTGATTTTTATTGTCATGTGTTGATGTCTTTTTGTGTATTTTAGAATTATTGTAATTTCTGTGTAATTTTAGAGTTGTCTAATACTTATGGACAGCACTTTGGTACTTTGGTCCATTTTAATGGTTTTGAAAGTGCTTTATAAATAAAAGTTGAGTTGAGTTGAGTTGAGATATTATGCGTTTTATTAGACAGGTAAGCAACTATTTGGATACTTTTATTGACAAAACTAATCATTGTTATATTAAACACGGTTAGTCTTATTGTTTGTATCTCTTGTTTTCTTGATTTCGCTACCACAAGTAACACGTTTGTATCATGACTCAAGTGGTCAAGTGTTAGTCAAGTGGCTAACAGCACAATCAGAAAGAGCTTTATTTGTAGTAACCGTAAAACAGCATTTTCTCCACTATACAATATTTTTAAATTAATTGCATGCCATTTAGCAACAAGTCATCCAGCTTTTATTAAAATTATATTCTAATATCATTCTAGTTTACTGGAGTGTGCAACAAGTGTCCCATAGCAGCCATCGAGTAAACGCACAGAGTAACGATAACAACTTTCAACACACTCAAACGTATTTACAGTAGTATGATTGTTTTGACCAAGTAAAACAGTGCTACATTACTCAATTTTAATTCGCCAAATAAAGTGACCTGTATGAGTAGTAATTAGTAACTGTTTTATTAGAATAAAATCAAATAATGTGAATTTAAGTGATTATTAAACATAACTGTAACAAAGTTCAAGTTCAGGAAAGAAGGAGCTCAGTGCACCCTCAGTGTTTCATAGTGTGGTATGCCTGCTTTGTGGCAGTGTAATCTCACAATTTAAACAATTACATTTAAACAAAGCCTATTGAACCCCCATGACCTAATTATCCTCTTTCCCACAGCACAGCTATTAAAAATACCATTTAGGCAAGTAGTAAGACCTATTGGTATATATGTAAAGCTCAGTAAGAGATGTCTTTTGGTCCCATTTGAGCCTTATTGACCTCACAGCAGACATGCTCAGATATTGATTTAACACGTCATCTGTGCTGGCCAAAACTATATTGACTGCATGGTTGCCTTTAACCGCCACTGACGATGATTGACTAACTACTTTTACAGCAGTGTGCTTGAGGAAGACTGCCTGCTTACAGCAAAGGGCAGCCTAAAAGCATAAGTTTATTTATTGGGCGGGCTGGAGCTGGAAACATCGGTCAATGCCAGAGTGACAGATGGTGTGGCAGGCCACCCCATTGCCCGTAAAGCATAAGCAAGGCTGAAGAGCTTTATTTTTATGCCAACAAGTTTGAACAGTCAAGCCCAAAATATTCACTGCAAAAAGCTTTGAGTGGGTGAAAAGACACCAAAGTAATTAAAATCTGGTGAACCCTAAACAAATCAGTTTCCATTTCAAGAAATCACCTGAAATTCTCTCAACAGAACCAATGATTTGTCCATGTTAATGCACACAGCAGAAACCTTTAATTGGAAACACAACCGTAGACATGTTGCACAAGGACATGAAAAACTGGGAGAAATGAGTGATTGTGATTTGGTTGTAGTGACATTAAAGGATTAGTCTCTGGACTCAAACCCTAGAAGAAAAAGAATCATCAACCATCTCCCTTGTGGCCTTGAGGAAGGTGCTTTTTGCTCCAGATGGACAGTGTCCAAGGAGATCTGTATTACCTAGAGAAAGCAATCCATTATTACAGACTAGTTGCATAGCTTCCGTGGAAGTACTTTCCAAAGTATGAGATTCAAAAATATATAGTAACATTTAGTATGGTATAGTAGGATATAAGTATAGTAAATCATGTGATCTTGTAATGCCCAAAATGTATAGCTTCTATGTTCTACAATCTTTTAGTATTACTGTGAAGGATAAAAAAAAAAAAAAAAAAAACAAGAGTTGTGGGATAAGTCCCAACTATTAGGTAACCCATAATCTGAGGATTTAGTTCGGGGTGTTGGATGTCATGCAGAGTTTAGCTCCAA
Source organism: Phoxinus phoxinus (assembly GCF_949152265.1). Lineage (NCBI taxonomy): Eukaryota > Metazoa > Chordata > Actinopteri > Cypriniformes > Leuciscidae > Phoxinus > Phoxinus phoxinus. Next base: position 23,610,644 of record NC_136900.1, on the reverse strand, counting down.
CCCTAATTAAACACACCTGAACCAGGTAATCAAGGTATTTATAAGTGCTAGAATCTTTCAAGCAGGTGTGTAGGAGCTAAACTCTGCAGGACGCTGGCACTCCAAGAGCAGGATTGAGCACTTCTGGTTTAGTTCATTACAACTGTGCTTTAACCAAGCTTGCTCCAGGTTTACTACTCCAATTAGTGTACCATACACTTTGGATGACACTTACAAATTCCACTGAGAGTTGCATCAAATGAGTCCTTGAAGGATGTTTCTTCCTTTAATCTCTACCTTGATATAAACATTCTTCCAACTTGAACGCCTACACCTTGTCTTGAGGACAAATCTGAGTGTATTACCTCAAGTTTCCTAGCTGCTTCTCTCTCATGTAAATCTTGACTTCCAGATTAATTTGGTCTTTCCTGGCTCCTGCATCTCCAATGCCTCTGCACCCATAAATATTGTAGGAACTGCTTGTGAACTCAGAAACAACCCTACACCACAAATTCTGGTTGTGGTAGACATTTAAATAATCAAATGCGGCTAGTGCCTAAGTGGACTATTACTTCTTCTAGAGCCAAGTGGCATCATCAACCATTAACAATTGCATGGATTTGTAGGCAGTTATAAGAAGACAGTGGAACTATTGTCCATTTGCCTAGAGACAACAAACCAACTTTTGCAATAGCCAAGAAACTTTGTTCTGTTGGGGTATATAAGGTTTATCCAGTACTCGACAAAGTGAGCAGCTCTTCAGATGTCTTGTTGTGATAGACATTGACAGAAACGCTGAGCTCATGTACAAGGTATCACCTGAAATAAGTCCTCAGGGTCATTAAAATGGATGACCACCACAACTGACCTCCAATCCAGCACTATACAGTGCTGCCACATCAACCCTTGGAGATATTTTTATAGCCAAGAGTAAGGTCAAAAGAGTAGAACAGATATATAATGTCATCATTTACCCTTGTCCTTCCAAAATTGTATTACCTTCTTTCATCCGCAAAAGCCAAACGGAGAAACAAATGCTCCTGCCCTATTCCTTACAAGGGAACCATATAGTGACCATCCACTGTCAAGCTCCAAAGAGGAAGGGAGTAAAGCAGACAAAGTCATAAAGACTACCTTCATGACACTTTTTTTCCTACTTTTTTTTTTTTTAGTTTGACAGGCTGTGGTCACAATAAAACTCCTTTTGTGTTTCACTGAAGAAATAAAGTGATATGGGGAACAGCATTGGTGTGGGAAATTTACAGAACTTTCATTTTTGGGCAAACTATTCCTTTAAAATTATGTTATAACAAAATAGTGAGCTATTCAAAGAAGTCCAAAGGAAGAGAAGCCTTTGAGTTGAGGGGAATTGGAAGAATGTGATTAGTTAGCTCTCAGGCTTGTAAATCACTACATCCTTAAATTACTGTATATAAAAAAGTATTTCCCTCTAATTCAGTGTCTGGTGTGCTCTGGAATGGAGTCCACATATCTCTGATATTTTACACTCAAATCTGTCATTTTAGATAACACAAACTTTTCTGATTGCCTGTCAGCACACAAATGGTACAGCTTGAAGAATTTTGTTGGACTATGAGAACAAAGATTTTCTAATAACGCATGAGAAAGATGAATATATAAAACAGCAAAAGAGTCCAATACATCCCTGACACTCCTGTCCCAAGGGCGCACACAAACAGAAACAATACCCTGTTCTCTTCACTTTGAGTCTATGTTATTGGCGTAAGGCTGGAAATGTTCTCATAGCACAGCAGTGTACGGAGTAGTTTGTGTTACCATGGAGACCAGCATCTGACAATACGATGCTATAGAGCCTACAGTGCTTTGCTAAAGGATTAGCAATATTAATTCATTTTTATAACAAATTTACAACAATAATTTAATGTGGCATTGGTTTGAGTCATATCTGCAGGTGCACAGTAATTAGAATTGAATAGACTAAATTAATTAAATCCAAGCGAAAAAAACATTAATGGACAAACATCAATGGACAAATTCAAACTTACCAATTATTTGACTAAAAGTGCCATAGGACTAAATGTTAGCAAATGCAGTATGCAGTTAACTGGTCTGTTATTTTAACAGTGTAATAAAATGTGTCAATTATTATATTATATCGTATTATATTAAACAGTTATGTTAGTTATACAATTTTTGAAATATTTTTAGAAGACATTTGATTTTTTTTTTTTTTTAAATATGCAGTACCATCTTGTACACATCTTCATGTACATTTACAAAAACATTTAAAGTTAGTCTGAAAAATAGTTTCTGTATAAAGTTGAACTCTATACACCTATTTTCAATGAAATGTATTAATATTCTGAAGGTGAACATTGCATTATTAAATTATGAATTGTAACTAAACAAGGTCTTTTCAAACTTCTGGTCATAACTCTACATCATTCTTAATCTTCTGACTGAAAGAAAACTGCTTAAGGACAAACTTTTTCGTGTAGAGCCAGTGTGTGACATTGAGATTATGAAGCAGAACTAAACAGCAGTAATGTATTCACAGCACAGCACAGCAATGATAGATTTATCTCCACACACATAAATCACTCCACCAGCACAGCATCTGTCACAGACTCTCTGTTTGTCCACATTATCTTCTGCAATCTCCATTCCATTATGACTTGATAAATCCTTCCCTCACAGCTTTAAAGCCATATAATTAAAAAACCTATGCTGTGGTTTGTCAAACGCAATTTGCTTTTGAGTGTTTACATATTTCCTATCGAAACAGGATTCATAAATCCTACAAATTAAAGGAATAGTTCACCCAAAAAGTTTGGGGACGTCTGCCTTTACATGCACATGAACTTAAATTACATCCCATGCTTAATCTGTAGGGTTTAATATGTAGTTGGTCCACCCTTTGCAACTATAACAGGTTCAACTCTTATGGGAAGGCTTTCCACAAGGTTTAGGAGTGTGTTTATGGGAATTTTTGACCATTCTTCTAGAAGCGCATTTGTGAGGTCAGGCACTGATGTTGGACGAGAAGGCCTGGCTCGCAGTCTCCGCTCTAATTCATCCTAAAGCTGTGCTATCGGGTTGAGGTCAGGACTCTGTGATGGCCAGTCAAGTTCCTCCACACCAAACTCGCTCATCCATGTCTTTATGGACCTTGCTTTGTGCACTGGTGCGCAGTCATGTTGGAACAGGAACATCCCTAAACTGTATGCTGAAGCATTAAGAGTTCCTCTCACTGGAACTAAGGGGCAAAGACCCACCCCTGAAAAACAACCCCACACCACAATCCCCCTCCAGCAAACTTTACACTCGGCACAATGCAGTCAGGCAAGTCCCGTTCTCCTGGCACCCGCCAAACCCAGACTCGTCCATCGGATTGCCAGACAGAGAAGTGTGATTGGTCACTCCAGAGAACACGTCTCCTCTGCTCGAGAGTCCAGTGGCGGCGGCTTTACACCACAGCATCCGACGCTTTGCATTGCACTTGGTGATGTAGGGCTTGGCTGAAGCTGCTCGGCCATGGAAACCCACTCCATGAAGCTCTACACACTGTTCATGAGCTAATCTGAAGGCCACATGAAGTTTGGAGGTCTGTAGCTATTGACTCTGCAGAGTTGGCGACTTCTACACACTGTGTGCCTCCGCATGCGCTGACCCCGCTCTGTGTTTTTTTGTGACCTACTACTTCGTGGCTGAGTTGCTGTTATTCCCAATTGCTTGGAATATTTAGTGGTGAGGAAATTTAGCAAATTAACTTATTGCACATTTGGCAACCTATCACAGTACCATGCTTGAATTCACTGAGCTCCTGAGAGCAACCCATTCTCTCACAAATGTTTGTAGAAGTGTCTGCATGCCTATGTGATTGATTTTATACAACTGTGGCCATGGAAGTGATCAGAACACCTGAATTCAATGATTTGGAGGTGTGTCCCAAAACTTTTGGTAATATAGTGTATGTTAAATAATATCCTGGCTCTTCCCAGGTTTGTAATGGCATTGAATAGTGCCCCGAGTTTTTGAAGCTACAAAAAGCACATCCATCCATCATAAAAGTAACCCATACGACTCCAGTGGGTTAATACAGGCCTTCTAAAGTGATGTGATAGGTTTTGTAAACAAATTATCCATATTTAAAACTATAACCACTGGCTTCCAGCAACGCCTGTATGCGTGTTCACGAGAGAGTCGAGTTCCGGTGGAAGGGTGACCTCTGACCCAACGTTTGACATAGACTAAGCTTAGGTTAGAATTGACGAACGCGGAAGCCCAGAGAATAGAGCAAAACAAAACTCCGGTCACAAATTAGAAGTCTAAAATTAGAAATTTTAAAGAGGTAACCCTTTCGCCGGAACTCGACTCTCTTGTGAACATGAGAAGAAGTCATTGCCGGAAGCCAGTGGTTATAGTTAATAAAGTTTCAAATATGGATCATTTGCTTACAAAAACCCATCACTTCACTTCAGAAGACCTTTATTAACCCACTGGAGTCGTATGGGTCACTTTTATGATGGATAGATGTGCTTTGTGTAGCTTCAAAAACTCAGACACCAGCTATTCAATGCCATTATAAAGCTTGGAAGAGCCAGGATATTATTTAATATAACTCAGATTGTGTTTGGCTGAAAGAAGAAAGTCATATACACCTAGGATGGTTTGAGGGTAAATAATGGGATAATTCTCATTTTTGGGTGAACTATTCCTTTACTTTTTGTCAACCTGTACACTAGTATGACTTCAAAGCTAGCAAATATGGACTAAAAGTCACAAAAATCTCTTTTTACTTAGTTTATGTCTATATATGGCAGTGCAAACTGATTTAATTTGACACTGAGGGTTTATTGGTCTGGTAATGTGGAGAGCATTTGGACTAGCTTGTGTGTGACTGTGCTTGAGATGAAAGGTGCTAAAAGCCAGGCCCGTGTGCTGTGGGAGGAACGGAAATGCAGCGAAGGCTCTTTTGAGAAACATCTTGGATGAGCGCAAAGTTCATCAATCATTTAAGCCAGTATGAACTGTATCGTATTCCCGACAGTATATTCTCATCTTTTAGAGGTTGAAATGACCTTATATGTCCTCAGTAAGTGAAATAAAGTCAACTTTTTTTAAGGATGCATCCATGTACTAAAAGAGCTAAAAGTGGAGTGCAATTCTTATTTTCAGTTCAACATCAACCCCAGCATGGTTGTCTTCTTTTTGCTGAAATTAAGGCTGCACGACTTTTAAAATCACGTTGTGATCACTTCTTCATAGATACTGCCCTGGAAATCCAGAGTTCTCACAAGAGCACAAGTTGAATTTGCTCAGCGAGTTACTCTGGTGTCGAGTAATGATGCTCATTAAATATGCCCTTGTATCTGAGCTGCACCAATCACATCGGGTTATCTGATATCGCCAGAGGCGAGCTAAACAGATGACGACAGCGATGTGACGTCGAAGTCATTAGTAAACATTGCAAGATGACTATGGATGAACACCAGCTGTTTGAAACGTCTTTGGCCACTACAATGAACGAGTTAGACTTGGCTTTTTATCTAAAAGAGGAACAGAAGACGGCGCTCGAAACTTTCCTTTGCAAGAAGGACTTTTTTGCTGTTTTGCCGACCAGATACGGCAAGAGTCTAATCTACCAGTTAGCTCCGCTGGTAGCTAAGCGTATGCGGTTTAGACTGCGTATTGTTGTGATTGGTCGTATGTTATCCAATTGCGTGCAGTGAGATTTTCAAATGCATGCTTGATGCCGCCCCTCGAGCTGGCAGATTTTCATTAGTCGACGCTAGACCATTAATCTGTCAGATTTAGGTCTGGATTTCCAGGCTACATAGATACTGTATCTTCACTAAGAATTCAGTTCGCTTTTGCATTCACACTGCAACTGAATTTGAAAGTGGATTCAGATCTATTTTTGGCCTCTAGTCCACTATTCTTCAAAAGAGTGGTGATTATAGCAAAACATGATATTTATTTAAAAAAAATACTAAAACGCAGATCAACCTATCACTTGTTTAGCGTTCATGTAAACACTACATTCAGATTCACCAATCGGAATGAATTCAGTTAGATTGAAACAAAAGGTGTGCATGTAAACAATGAATGGCGACTGCAGAAAGCAAAAGCCGAATCCCGGACATTTTGGACGATCTCGACAGCCGGACATGTCCGGGAAAAAGAGGATGGTGACCGCTACTACTCAGCTTTCTCCACAGAACAAGAGCCTGTTAGCTTCGCTTCCAAATAAAAGATGGCTGACACTATTTGTACATTCTGTGAGTGAGATCCTCCCTCTATGGGCGGGCTGAGAACATGCGGAACAGCGCCTTCTACTGGCTGGAGTCTCGAGCCTCTGGCCAAAAAATCCTCAGATGACGCAAAATTATGATTTTTGCATCATCGGAGGATTTTTATCCGGAGGAAGTATCCCTTTAATATTATATTGTCTTCAAGTACAGTTTTTTTTTAAGTATACACTACAAGTGTATATTCAATAGAATTACATTTAGAATTTTTGGTCAAAAACAAACAATCTTACTGTGTTTTCGTCCTCCTGGCTGTTGCTGGCATCTTCGTTTTTGTGGTACTTGTCTGATGAACGCGAGTCTCTCTTATGGCTGGTATCAGTTCCCTCCATTGGCCTCTCACCATCTGTAAATGAGACAACGACCGCACACATTCAGTTTATATTTCATCAGCAGTATTATTGGTTCTATATCATTACCATTTATATTGCATACAGCACACTGAAACTAGGAGCTGTCATTATAGAGACTCTTCTGAGCAGTTTTAGATAATTCTCAGAGAGAACACATGGAAATGGCTACAGCTGGGGTGCAAAATTAACACTTGCCAAGTGCCAAATGCAAATAAAATTGCCTTTGGCAAGAAAATGAATAAATAAACACCTCTCATCCACCTGGATGCCAGCAGCTGTGTAGGCAAGTATTATGAAAAATGCCTGAAGAAGGTGTTTGACCAAAATGTTGTTTATCAAAAAATATTTGCAAGCTACAACACAATGATTGCTTTTTTGTATTATTCACTATTTTGGAGAGGAATGCTTCTGATCCACTGAGCCAATAGTCTCACAGAGGTAAAAATTTGACTATAAGCACAAGATCTGATCCACACAACAGCTTTTTCAGAAAAGAAGTTCCTTCATTGTATTGACATCCTAAGACCAGTTAGCCATTAAAGGGATACTTCACTTTAAAATTAAAATCTTGTCATCATTTACTCACCCTCAAGTTGTTTCAAACCTGTATGAGTTTCTTTCTTCTGCTGAACACAAAGGAAGATATTTTGAAGAATGTCGGTAACCAAACAGTTAACTGGTCTCATTGACTGCCATAGTATTTTTTTTTTCCTACTATGGAAGTCAATGGGACCAGTTAACTGTTTGGTTACTGACATTCTTCAAAATATCTTGCTTTGTGTTCAGCAGAAGAAAGAAATTCATACAGGTTTGAAACAACTTGAGGGTGAGTATATGATGACAGGATTTTAATTTTAAAGTGAAGTATCCCTTTAACTTTTATAGGAATTGCAGCATAATGCACTTGGGTGACATGAATTAACCAAGTAATAGTACTCCACTAACAAAAAGTCCAGCAACAGGTTTTCAGTGTTTTAGCGAGAAGTGGCCTTGAGTCACTGACGACAGGCCAAATAACTAGCAAGTAAATGATGCAGCGAGCGACACAATTTCTGTGTGATCTTCCTGTGATATTGAGTCATTTACATTTCAAAGTAAATTAAGAAAATTTTGTTTTTACATTGTGTAACGCATAACTTGCATTCCAACCTTCCAGTTCTCGCTCCAGGCAAAAATAACACAACTCTGCTACCATGCTGCTAACATACTCTGGTTGGCGTTGTAAACACAGACAAAGTAAGTGCTGCAAACATTGAAGAATATCAGTGCTGTTATACTAAATACCCAACCTAGGCTCATTGTAAAAACGTGCATGTGGGCGAAATTATATTACGTTACTTCTTGCATGTTTTGCAACACCATTCAAATTGAAATGTCCAGTGAGTGGGACTAAAAACATTTTCAGTTTATCCGAAAAAATGTGCATCTAGCAACATTTTGGGTCGTCGTATGCATCATGGCAGTTCGAAAATTAAATGCACCACCTGCACCAAAATCCTACCCTAAACCGAACCGGTTATCAGAAGCAAATATGAGATAAAAACGCTTTTGTTGAAGCATCCATGTCGTTTTAGCTTGCTTCCACAAGTTTTGGAATCTTTTTGTTGTGATGCAAGGTACTTATACAAGAACAAATCTGCCCCAGGCGAGCTACTGAGCAAGTTTACTACATCAGAACAGCTGGTTACATGATGCAAATGTCAAAATGTATTATTTTACAAACAATGAACTATGGTAAAAGTGTTTTGAGATCATAACATAGTACTATGCACTGAACAGTGTACAAATAAGTCTTTACTAATCAATAATCTGCCCTTGTTATCATAATTTGTATGAAAAGAAATAAAAGTTTTTTACTGTTCATTTCAGCTGAAAACTGCGTTGAATTCTGAACATTATTTATTTTGTCTCAATGAGCCTAGGTTGTAAACACCAGCATTCTTGGAAAGATGTTCGGCCAATCAAACTTGAGGACCAAAACATAATTTTTAGCCATTAAGAAATATTTACACTATAGTTATTTTCACCAGCATCTGCCAGCTAGATATGGCAGTAAGTTAATTTTAGACTGGCTACAACCTAGAAACCAGTAACACTCGGTCAGTGACACACTTCAGATGGATGGATTATGGGATTGTCCTCCAGTGACTGCTATTAGGAAATGAGGATCACTCAGGTCGCATGGTAAAAACCTAGAAGGATATACTTGGAGGTGTGCAAACATCGACGGATGGATAACAGATATTTTCAGCAGTCAGACTTGGAGAGGGACTAAAAGGTAAATATGGCACAAGATCCGCCTTGACAGAAGCTTCTTATAAAAGGAAACTGTGTGTCAAGAGAATAAAATATAATTGCATGAGTGTTATTGCCTGTGGGGTGATTACGACTTCTTTACAAACACAGTCACACATACTATGAGCTAAACAGTTAAACAAATGAAGTTGCACTGTAACCAGAGGGAATAAAGCTATAACATATAATGAATGCTTCTCCTATAATAAAAGATTCTCTTGATAACTACTGATTATAGAGGAAGGGCAGTTTGTGGTCACCGCCTGGAGGTCTAGGAGACATTATGTTCACACTTGCATGTGCATAGATGTCTGTGTGTGTGTGTGTGTGTGTGTGTGTGTGTGTGTGTGTGTGTGTGTGTGTGTGTGTGTGTGTGTGTGTGTGTGTGTGTGTGTGTGTGTGTGTGTGTGTGTGTGTGTGTGTGTGTGTGTGTGTGTGTGTGTGTGTGTGTGTGTGTGTGTGTGTGTGTGTGTGTGTGTGTGTGTGTGTGTGTGTGTGTGTGTGTGTGTGTGTGTGTGTGTGTGTGTGTGTGTGTGTGTGTGTGTGTGTGTGTGTGTGTGTGTGTGTGTGTGTGTGTGTGTGTGTGTGTGTGTGTGTGTGTGTGTGTGTGTGTGTGTGTGTGTGTGTGTGTGTGTGTGTGTGTGTGTGTATAGGACTGTCACTGCTAAAAATATAAGATTGGGCCAAATGCACAACTTGTAAGAGTGGGACTCAAAAACTCAGGCAGAGTTTAAATTAACCCACTGGATGCCTGGAAGTATTCGGCATCATTGATTTTCATTTATTATCTAGTATCTTGTAGATATGACAGTGTTCTTCGACTTTATACTAACACCCACTGGTACGCATGCAATATTATGCAAACATAGAGTATAAATGTATTTGGTGATCCAAGATTCATTTATTTAGCAATTATCTGATAATAGGAGTTTACAAAGATAAAGAGTTTAAGGTAACACATTTAATGCGAGTTATGCAAGTAGTATTTGTCTGGTCACGATTTCAACATGGCCGCCACCATAAAGACGATCCCCATTGCGTAGAATAAAACAAGTTTTTCTTCTCGTTTGAGTTTACCGGTACTTATTTTAAACATGTCTGTCAAAAGGACAATTCATTCTTTTAGATGTAAAGTTTCAGTGTGTACTACACTCATCCTTTGACATTTATCCTACTCAGAATGAGGTTTCAAATGTCAAAAAGATAAAATAACAAAGGCAAACTCTATCGCAGGTACACAGTTTCTGTGTCATATAAGCGTTTGGAAACCGAAAGCCTGAGTTGCCGGGAAACTGTCAGGGCGACCCCAGGATTTCACTCAGTGGATTAAAAACACGAGGATGAGCTTCAGTCACAGTGTGAGTCTCCGTATCCCACAAGGACTTTGTTGTTGCAGTAGCAAAACAAGGGAAATTGTATTTTGATTGTGGCTTTATCACTTCCTTTATCACTTCACATTCTTGAATCTGTGAATTTCACAGTGAAAAAATACACATCGACTGAAATTTTAATGGTATTAATTCCAAATGGAAAGTGTCATACTCTCAATTATCTCTAAACTGCCTTTCAGCTCTAAGCGTTTAGAGAAAGTAGTTTTCTCACAGCTCCAGTCTTATTTGAATTCTTTTAATATTTTGGACATGTTCCAATCTGGTTTTAGATCATTACATAGCACTGAGTCAGCTCTGTTGAGGTTACAAATGATATCTTGCTGGCTCTGGATTCAGGCTCTTGTGTTGTGCTGGTTTTGTTAGACCTGAGCGTTGCTTTTGATTAGCCTGGTTCTACCAGACTCTCATACATTTCATTTGTACAGAGAGTCTGGCCTCTCTACATTTACAAGCGTTAACTTCCTTGTAGGCAGATACTCTGTTGAAGTTTAAAACTATTGGATCTGCCCAGAGCCACTCTGGATATGCCGTAACCAATCGCTAACGTTTGGTCGTGACGTATGATGACTCAAACTAGCGCACAACCTCAACATCATCGTTCTCAGCCACTCCCTCTGTTCGCTGATTGGACCGGTAAAAAATTGACCGGAGAAAACCCAAGAATATACCACGATCCCAGACTTACTAAAGGAAAATGAAAATTGAGCGGAAATACGTAGGAGGGCGGAGCCAGGCTAGCATTTGATACCATTGACCACAAAATTCTTCTTGAACGGCTAGAATATATGGTAGGTGTCAAGGGCACTGTATTACAATGGTTTGCTTCCTACCTCGAACAGAGGACTTTTTCTGTACATTTAGGGAATTGTTCCTTATCTGTGCCTGTTTTGTTAGGTGTGCCCCAGGGATCCATTTTGGGACCGTTATTGTTTTCCCTTTATATGCTCCCCTTGGCCCTCATTTTTCCGAAGTACAACATTTCATATCACTGTTATGCAGATGATTCTCAGTTTTACCTTCCAGTAAGGCTTGACACCACTGCTTCATTTGATGTTTTATTGGAATGAGTAGATGATATCAAGAGGTGGATTCTGCAGCTAAATGAGGATAAAACAGAGGTTTTAATTCTGGGTTGTCCTGCAGATTCCTCTCTTGCTCTGAAAGCCCAGTTAGGTCCTCTCTCAACAAACGTATGCAAACAAATAAAAAACCTTGGAGTGATCTTTGACTCTTCACTATTTTTTGATACACAAATTAGTGCTGTTATTAGAGGAAGCGTTTCCCATCTAAGATATATTGCAAAGTTGAAGAACCTTCTTTCAAGCAAAGATTTAGAAGTTGCAATTCATGCATTTGTAACATCACAATTAGACTATTGCAACTCTCTTTATTCTATTGCAACTCTCTTTATTCTGGTCTTCCTCAATCTTCACTATCTCAATTACAAATTATTCAAAATGCGGCTGCAAGACGTTTGACTGGGTCTAAAAAGAGGGATAATTTTTCTCCTGTTTTAGCATCCCTTCACTGGCTTCCCATTAAGTTTAGAGTTGATTTTAAGATCCTTATGTTGGTTTATAAGGCGTTGTCTGGCCGTGCACCAAGGTATATTTGTGATCTTATTGTGCCATACTGTCCTGCTAGGGCACTTAGATCTTCAAATCACTTGCTTTTAAATGTGTAAAAAATGTAACATAAATAAAATCACCAGAGACAAGTACTGTCCTCCCTAGGCACTGCCTTTATACAAATGTCCATGCTTACATATTCAGGAGTTGCAAAACTAAAATAAATAGAATTTTCCGTGCTGTATGTGATTGGATTTTGAGCTCTTTTACGTCCCTCAGCATTTACATGAAAAAGGTGTGGATATTGTGGATAAGATCCGTTTGCAAAATCATAAAAACACAGAACCGAAACTTCAGAAAAACCTACATAGACACATGAGTCCAAATGTTATTGTATTGACACCAAAAAAAGAATCTATGAAATCAAATTCAAAATATTATTTACAATTTAGTACTTTGAATCAATTTAATTTATGATCATTCATTTGTGATCATTCCATTTGGACACTTTTTAAAAGATTCAATCCATCACAATTGTGCCTTTGTGAAACACACAAGTCCAGTTTGTTTAAGGTGAACTGCCTCTATAATAAGTAGTGTAAGTTGCTCTGGATAAAAGCGTCTGCTAAATGACTATACTTACTGCCCTGAAAATTGAATGCTCTCAGAACATTGTTATTTGTGTAAAGACACGATAGCAAAAAGCGCTAGCATGTATTTTTAGCATGGGCTTCACATGATCAAATCCATGAACTGAACCAAGAAGACTAGCGTCAGACTTTGCTGTGCAATGGATCCAATCAATGATCTAAAAAATTCAGTAGTGGTCAGTTTCTAAAAGCTTAAAAGTGGACTTTTCCCATGACCAAAATGAAGGGTCGGATTCCCAGGGAACATGCAAAATGATATGTATAGCCGACTGTGCCTTGAATGCACTGCAAGTCGCTTTGGATAACAGTGTCTTGGTTAAACATCATGCAGTTACATGAAAACTGATGGCTTGTGTAGCTTTCATAAACACACACTTCTCCCAGCAGAGTAGGAATAAGCACAGCTTGATGTGCAGTTTATTTAACATTATAGAGCGGCGTCTTCGTGAGGCACACTGGTATTTATGAGCTTGAGCACGGTGTGTTCATGTTTCAAACAAGAAAAATGGCTTTCTGACCTGGTTTCTCATCTGGTTCAGCTGTTAATGGGCTAGATTAATTGATTTAATCAACAATAACTTGCAAAACAATCCAATGAGTGCATTGGAAGCACACTGTGAAATGCAAGGATTAACATCTGTGTAATTCACATCGTAACAATAAAAATGCTGTAATTTTGACATTAACGTCTGCCTGTCTGTGCAGCAATTCCACACACAAGCAGAAAGTCTAGTAAAAATGCTTCATTAGAAGCCAAACATATAAAAAGGTGAATCCTGAGATTCAAAGATGTTTTTTAATAAATCACAAAATGTTACAGGTCTCATAGACAGATAGAGGAGTCTTGAAAGCTACTTTTGCAAGAAATGTTTTAGTACTCTGGCAATTCTAGCACATTGCCACAAGCTTTATTGCTGGAATGGAGGTGTGGAATGAAAGGAAAACAGTAAACAGTGAATATCTCGACCAAACACTGCCAGGATTGAAAATGAGACTTTCGGATTATCCAAGATGGTGCCAATGTGTGAAGAAGTAAAAGGGGCGTACATGTCACATTTGGCCACAAACAGAGAGAAGGAAAGTATATGAAAATCAAATGCTACAGCATAACATAGACCAAAATAGAATAAAAACACAAATAATATTGATGTTTTGCTGCTAGGACCCCTAAATATGTTATTCAGATTCCCAGCAGACATGCTAATTAACAATGAGCTATGTTTATTTTATTGTCACTGTACTAAAAATTTAATACCGTGGGAGATTTTTGGAGAAAAAAAAAGGCAGCAAACGGATGAAAAGCGCTGTTAATATCACAGCAGACTCTAAACATCAGGATTAGGGCATGTTTTAATTGCACACATCACTGGAGAGACGAGCTCTAATTAGTCAATTAACTTTACAGTGAATCGTGAGGGTGGAACATGATTGCGGAAGTCAATCACAAGTGTGCATCAGGAAAAGTTACCGTGAAGTCGTAAAGCTGAGAAACTCCATTTTCAAGTTTTTTTCTTAAGTGATATCTTATAATACAGTCGTACTCCAATAGCCAGCTATAGCCTAACACTAGCACATGCTAGCTAACACATTGGCGACCAAGGAGGTTTATATTATCTTAAGAGTGTTACTGTAGAATAGATTAGCATTCCCACTGTGATTTGTGATATTAAAGTTAGTGATCTGAATTTAGCCTACTAGCTAAGCAGTAGCGCTGGTTAAAAAAGCTCTTATTTAAGGGACTGTTCACACAACACCGTTTTCAACTAAAAACTGGAGACTTGTGCATTTTGAGTGCTCATTTACACAACAACAGTGTTTAGCGGGCCTGAAAAAGCAAACTTTTCAAAGTGCAAGTTTTGGAAAACAATAGTGTTATCGTCTTTGTGTAAACTGTGAAAACGGTGACATCATGCACATGCGTGTTACGTATGCAGTCAATAAGCTTGTAGTGTTTCTTTACAAAGTGACATCGCCAACTATACTGGCCTGGCCTGTATAATTAATTTTAGCTGATCCGTGTGAACAGGGATTATTTTAACAACGTTGTCGTCTTTACATGAAAAATGTGACGGAAAAACGTTTCTGATTTTAGTACATTGTTGTCGTGTAAACGTACCCTAAATGACTTAGATCTTGAATATTGCACAACACCGGATACTGTATACAGTAGGTTGGTTTGAGCTAGTCACCTGAGCTGTAAATGATTTGATGGCAAAAAAAGAGTCAATTTCACGCTTTTAAGAGTCATTGGATGGAGCCATGGTGCTCACATGGGGGACAAAGGTTGGTCATGTGACACGATCCCTTTTAGGGATGGGTACTAGACCTGTATACGAGTGATTGTAAAGAATAAATAATTCCATGATTTCATCTATTTACATTTTACATTTACATTTAGTCATTTAGCAGACGCTTTTATCCAAAGCGACTTCCAACTGAGGACTACAGCAAGCGAGTCATTGTGAAGAGGCAAAAATAACGCAAGAAGTGTTCAAAATACAAAGTTCAGGCATTGCTCAGAGTAGCATAAGCCAAACAAGGGAGGATTAAAGGTAAAGGTTTTTTTCTCTCTCAAGTGCTCACGGAAGAGATGAGTTTTCAGTTGTCTTTTGAATGTAGTCAGGGATTCCGGACGAGGGTGGGGAGATCATTCCACCAGCAAGGAACCGTGAATGAGAATGTTCTGGAGAGTGATTTTGTGGCTCTCTGTGATGGTACCACGAGCCGTCGCTCATTGACCGATCTCAGGCTTCTGGTAGGGATGTAGACTCGTAGGAGCGAGTGAAAGTAGGAGGGAGCTGAGCCTGTGGTCGATCTGTAAGCAAGCGTCAATGCCTTGAACTTGATGCGAGCAGCGAGTGGTAGCCAGTGCAGAGAGATGAACAGAGGAGTGACGTGGGCCCTTTTGGGCTCGTTGAAGACAAGACGGGCTGCAGAGGTTTAGTTGCACATGATGGAAGACCAGCCAGAAGAGCATTGCAGTAATCAAGCCTAGAGATAACCAAGGCCTGGGCGAGAAGTTGTGTTGCATGCTCAGTTAGGAAAGGCCTGATCTTCCTGATGTTGTGCAGTGCAAACCTGCATGATCGATCGAATTTATAATTCAAATGTAATTTAATTGTTCTAATCGTCGACATTTTGGGCCGAACCTTGTATACCGAGCTGGAACAGCAGCTGTCCTGTACTTTTCAGCGCAAAACAGCACTCGATGTTCTGTTTGGAGAGGGTTAGCAGACATCCACGCGTCCAGGACCTCAGCTACACCCTCTCCAAAGAGAACATCGAGTTCAAAAGCAGCGCAACTGATGGAACGGAATGGAATAGAGCGCAGGGGACACACAGTTGAACACAATTTATTTTTAACTTGACAAGCCATTTTAAAAACGTATCTGACGTATACGTGCTTTGACCATCACTTAAAAATAGCACAGGCGGAACTCGCTCCATCAAACATTTCCTCCAGAGAAAAAGAGGGAGTACTTAGTGTTAGTGCATCCCTTTGCCAAAGTCCACTGCTTCGTCCTGCTGCGTCTATTTCCAGGAGCAGATCCTGATAATGCAGCGCAGCAGGCCAGAAGAGTGAGCTCCTAAAATCTCCTTAATTTCCTGTAATCTGGGTCATAGGCAATGGGCCAGGAGTCCACATCCCCCTGGGCAGTACACGTACCTCACTACACACACTTGCACGGCTTAACAGGCAGCAACACACACCCACATAACACATGCTTGACTGTGCCCATTCACATCTCGCCAGCCCTCTGAGACGCAGTAAAGAGGGTCAGTTTGCTGGAGTGCAGATATGTCACTCTCAGCGTGCAGTTTGCCATGGCTCTTTGGATAGAGTGGATTAAATTAATTGAATATAAGCAGATCAAGCCAGTAAGCTTGATTAAATAACGATTAGTAGCTTGAAAACACTTTGCTGCTCTGATGGTGGAATCGAAAAGTGAATGGTTTTTGGAATGGATTGGAGAAGTCTACTTTTGTATGTGTCCACTTGCAATCAAAACAAAACATTGTGCTTTTGTAAAATAAAGACAATGAACAGGGTGTGCTTTCTGCCTCTCCGTCTCCGTGAACTTTTTTTTCTTGAGCACGTCTTGTGTACTTGTCACACATTTATGAGCAATATATCTTTATAAACAAAGAAGTGTGTCCTTTTAAATGATCTGAATCAAAGCAAAAACAAATATGCTCTGTTTAAGTGATTTGTATTAAACCAACAACAGTTTCTCGAACGGTTGCTCATTAGTTTTAATGTGACCACACCCAGAGATTGACATGCAAATCATCCACATGAAGGAACGCGACGCCCTCATTACCTCAAAACAAAGCAACAAACTTCATCAGTCCTCTGCTTTTCGTCGAGTTTGGAAGACACGCTGTGAGCTTACATTGGATTTACCTCAGAAACATGTTGAAATATGAACAAGACAGGCAGGCTACAGTACCTTTCAATGCGAAATTGATATACATGTACGACACGAGGATGTTTTTATGCTCGATAATAAAACAAGTAGGCTATCAGTGTTTATTCTAATAAATGTTGGGTTATTTTGAAACCCAAATGCTGGGTTGAGCATTTTGACTATGTTGCTGGGTTATTTTCTCCGTAATCAGCTGACAATGACCCAGCGCTTGGGTTTGTTTTGGAAACTTTGACCCAGCGCTTACCTCCTCGCGCGCTTTTGTCCTCACACTGTTCAAATCACAACGTCAACAAGAGGACGAGAGGTTCAAGCAGGAGCGAGCGTAAAGGTGAGTAACACTGTTTTATTAAAACTATCTGAACGTTAAGTAAGTTAGTCAAAGAAGTCAGAAAGTCAATAAGAAGTTATGTTGAAATTAACTATGAATTATTGACGACGGACCCTTACATTATTTAACACGAATGCTCACGAATGCTTTGCGTCTGTCTACACATAACATTCATTAGTTTTACACGGTCACAATGTCTAAATACAGTTGTTGGTGTTTTATCTCCAGAAATGTTGCGGGTTTCTTGTACTTGAAACTGACTCGGCGGTGTTGGATGCAGTGTAACGTAACTGGCTGCACGTTATGCTAAAGAAGCTGTAAGTCTACCTATTATTTATCTGTTTTTGTTAGTCATTTTCGAAAGATAGCTTTACATACAATATTTGATTATGCTGCAGTATGTTCTCTGTGTTTGTGTCCTTAGTTCAATCTGGCTATAAAGCAGCTCTGCAGAAAACAGTGATGTCGTCGTCCAGCTCAGTACAATTCCCATCAAAAACTGTCATTGTTCAGCTGAAGTCAGTTCTGTGTTGCTTCAGTTCCATTCAAAAACTGTGTAAAGATAATAAATTATGAAGTAGTTACTGTAGTTCAATTTGGTCTTAAATCGGCTCTGAAAAGTCATTCAGTTCAGTTCTCATCTGATATTGTCAGTGCTATCAAATCTATAATATTGATGAATATTAAGTGCCCCCAACTAAGCAAGCCAGAGGCAACAGTGGCAAGGAACGCAAACTCCATCAGGTGACAGAATGGAGAGGAAAAAAAAAAAACCTTAGGAGAATTCAGGCTTATGTACACTCTAAAAATGCTTGGTTGTTTTAACCCAAATTTGGGTTAAATATGGACGAACCTAGCCGTTGGGTTAACATTTTAACATTATTACATTTTTAAGCTAATAGTTGGGTTTGTCCATATTTGACCCAACTAAAACAACCCAATTAAAACAACCCATCATTTTTTAGAGTTTATATATATATATATATATTATATATAGTATTTTTTAAATCGCAATTTTAACCAGAAAAATCTAAAATGTATTCCCCAAATCGTGCAGCCCTATAGTTTCTCTTGATATCAGCATGTTCACAATTGTTTCCTTGTTTTTTTACATGAACCAGATATCACTGAGGAGTCCTGCTGAGTTAAACATTCACATGAGACTCAGTACATGGAATCAAACACCATGGAAATGACAAGCATACTATGTTTCAGGAATGGCACAAAGTTATGTGACTGTTCAAGTCTCTGTCTTTAGATCAGTGTGTTCAATAATGTGCTTTTTTGACCTTTGTTGTGTATCTTTGTATTATGTTGTGTTGTAAATAAATCCCAAAAATCAAAAAGCCATTCTTTTTTTAAATCACTCCTCATTCTTTGTGCAAGGTTCCTCATAATGATAGGGCCTGATATCACCTGATACGGCCATTATGGGAGGGTCTTTGTCTTTCTCAGGTGTGAAACACTCAATATTCATGATGATTCACGCATAAAGCTTTCTTACACAAGACATGTCTTACAAATTTTAAATCAATATATTGTTTTATCTGAATGAGTATGCAGGATGATTTTCACATAGTTTTGAAGCAAATATTCTAGGCTACGTGATGCAATTTTCAAAAGTCTTGTGAAGAAATAATCAGTATGGGTTTCATGACCTTATTTCAGTGACAATTTTGTTTTGTTTTTTCACAAACCCCGCATAAATGTCATTATCTCAAAACTACAAACGTTTACATACATGCTGCTGACATATTATTGTAGCACGGTTTGTGCTGAATACGGTGTAATACGACTTTAGCCATGAATATGTCACAAGTAACAGAAATAAGCACAAATGTCAGAGCATGTCAGAACACCTCCAGGACCCAGAAAACCCCTCAGGCCCCAGAGAGGGTTAAATAATCCCTTACAGAAAAGACACATGAATTTCACATGTGATCACATGTGTTTTTGCACATGTGAAATTCATGTGGTTTTTCTGTAAGGGATGACTAGTAGCTTGAAAACACTTTGCTGCTCTGATGTTGGAAGCAAAAAGTGAATGGTTTTCTTTTTCCGGAGACAAGCAGAGCAGATGGCTAATGTGTTTGTTTATGCTGTTTGTTTAGTCTTGCCAGTGACAAAATTATGGTTGATGCTCTTTGGGGTGAAGAAGAACAAGGACTCTCCGCTCCTTGTCTCCTGATGTTGGGTCCCAGCTTCTCTTCTCGTCTCTTCTCATCTTGTCTCCCCTCCTCATGTCCCTCACTTGTCTCTCACCTTTGCATATCCTATTCTCTCATCTCCTCATCTTTTGACTCCTCTCCTCATGTCTCTTCCTTTACTTCTGCTTCTTCTATCGATCTATCCCCTCTCCTCATCTTTCTTTTCCTCGTTTCTCCTTTTTGTCTCGAGCGTTGCACGCCAACTCCTTTGGGGCTTCTCTTAACCTTTCGTTCTCGTCTCCTCTAATTTTGGACTTCTCTTAACTCCTCATCTTTTGACTCCTCTCATTGCCTCTTTGGTTCTCCCATCATGGCGGCAGTGGCTCAGTGGTTCATGTAGGTTGTCTACAAACTGAAAGGTTGGTGGTTCGATCCCCGGTTCCACTGGACCAAGTGTCGAGGTGTCCATGAGCAAGACACCTAACCCCAGCTGCTCTCGACGAGCTGAGTGGCGCCTTGCACGGCTGACACCGCCGTCGGTGTATGAATGTATGAGTGAATGGGTGAATGAGAGGCAAATTGTAAAGCGCTTTGGGGGCCATGGGTCTATGAAAGCGCTATATAAATGCAGTCCATTTACCATTTTTACCATCATTTCTACTCACCTATCTACTCCTCTTCTCACTTATCATCTTAGCTCCTCTCCTCCTCTTTCAACTATCTGTTTTTCTTTCTCTTTCTCTCTGCATTGTCTCTATTATCTCTTTCATCTTGTCTCCACATTTAACTCATCTCTGCTCCTCATTTCTTTATCTTTGCCCTCCTCCGAGTTGAAATTTGACGGCTCATTAATGAAAACAACCACTCACTGAATGCTTGCTTTGCTTCTCATTTCGTCTCATTTCCCTCTTTCAACTTCTCTCCTCATCTTTAGTCTCTTTCCACACCGTCTTTTCCTCATTTTTTGACTCATCGTCTCTTGATTGCTCTCCACTACCCATTTTCGACTCCTCCATCCTTATCTCATTCCTCTACTCCTTATCCCCTTTTCCCTTCCTTATTTCTCATCTCTTTTCACCTCATCTTGTCTTTCATCATTCCCTCCTAGTTCAACTTCTCATTTGCATGGCTTCTCTTTCCAACCGGTCCTCCATGAAGAAATATTTATGATCATTTATATGGATTTGCCAAATTCACCTTTTGTTGCTAGCAGGGCTCCCATTGCCATTACCAACCCATTGCCCAGCAACCCGGACTGGGAAAGCAAAACATTTCCATCAAATTCAATTAAAACCTGCCCTCTGAAGGGCTGAGGCAGGCTAAACACTTCTTACCAAACAAACTAGTCCTCTCACAGAAGGGAGGAAGTCTCATCAGAATGAGGTATGCACAGCACAGACGCCCTTAACATACACACACACACACACACATAAACACAGTTATGGTCATACCAGTACGTCGCACTCAGATGAGTGTTAGGTTTGTTAAGGCACAGGACGGAGGGCCGGACTCCAAACCCAGGGAATGAAGTCCAGCCTCTCATCACCACACACAAAGAGACCCATTTATCTCCAGCCCACTACTCACACAGACCGAAGTGATTTTAACACTCTCTCTCTCACACACACACACTGCCACATTTACCGTTCAGTGTTACACAGGGATAGAAGTGTGTCTCACACTTCCATGTGAAGTGATGTCAAAGAAGTAGTTCACACACACATACACGAGCGCACACAAAAACTCTATTTTTGAGCAAGTTATTTTAGAGCTTACTTCCAACCTTTCGACACAGAACATGTTTTTGCATTTACAAATGCGAAATGCGGGCAGTGAAATAAAAAAAACCCGAGGTCTAGTGAGGTGTTATTTTTAAGTATAACTTCTTTTAACTTGCGCACGGCGTTTTTAGAATGCCGTGTCATGCTCGAGACACAGTAAAAGATGCAGGGCAATGGTCAAACTAATAGCTCTTTACACCATTGTTGCCTCGCTTCACACCACAACTCCAACAGCTTGTGTTTGTCTATACTGGATGTGTCAAATCGAATGTTTTAAATCAACTTGTCCTGATGTCGGAAGTTGCACCAACATGTCGAGTATGTCAGAAATAGAACAAGGCATTTGTTTACTTCGGGTGAAGTGCTGCACTGCATCCAGTGTATACAGTATCGCTTATAAAACATATCAAGCCAAGGCACTTGAGAATTTAAGGAAATATGCTATATAAAAAGTATATTCAGTCATGGCTTAGGCAATTAAAAACAGGTAACAAATAACCGCAAACTGACGCATTGCGGTGGTATTATATTGTGTCTTCATCAGCATCTCTTATTATACTGGGTTGTATTATCTTTTCATAATAAAGTCAATGTACTGTAAGAGATGTAGATGAGAGTATGCAGGAAGAGAGACAGTCCAGATGTAGTGTCTCTAGGCACACGTAGTAGCACGGAGCTGTTCTGTGAAGGTTAATCATGCCCTCGCTCAAATCAAGCAGCCACAAAGGAAAGGACTATGTAACCAGAGAAAGACAAAGTATAAAAGAAATAATGCAAGCCGAGTCTCTCTTTTATCTGTAAAGCAACAGAGCTGTCATTGGGGGGGTTAACACTTAAACAATGTTGCCTCACAATACTATGTGTAATCCTAGAAAAAGGAAAAAGTCTGGACCAGCATTTACATCATACACTATGGTTCAGCTATTAAAGCATCACAACATCACTAGCTAAATAGCTAGTCAGTGTTTTAGCAAACTGGTATGTAATGCCCACTTCACAATTCAATCACCCCTTTTTTATTAAACATTTCACTCAAAAATGTCACATTTAGCAGTATCAAGTACATTTTTGGTCATTTAAAATTTTATGTTGGTATATATCAGCAGTTGAAGCTATTAAAAACAACGTCCTGATTAATGTTGCTAACGATTCAGATGTTAAAAGCCACTGAAATTCTAACCTGTCACCTGTCAAAATATAATTGCTTTGAGCTTGCTACACTTTTATCACCTTTTCATTTAATGACAATCATCATGAAGATATTCTGTCAACTACTTTGATAAAAATTCTACAAAATAAGACATCCCAAAAGACGCATCTTGTTTCTAGCCTTATTTGATAGCAAAATTCATGAACTTGTGTTGCAGGAGAAAAACAAAAAGGGAGCATGTGAAGAATGAGGTGATTTCTGCATACAGAGAGATAATTCCCTTCCGATTTCTGGATCGGCCACCGGCAATTAGCGTTTGATTGCTGAATTGCTTGGAAAATGCCATTGTCTCCATCTCACTGATTACAATGCTTTTAGAGTCATGACTCATGATGTTCTTCATCATTGTGTATCAAGTATGAGGGGAGATCACCAAGGCTCTATAGTTGACAGAACTCGTTAAGCGTAAACTGGGAGTTAAAAATAGTGCTCATTATTGTAAGCAGGGATAAACGTTTCCATGGTGTGAAATCCATGACTCAAGGCAAAGTGAAAGCTTAACCTGGTGCCAGATGACATGGCAGATCCGTAGCAATAAACTTGGTTTACCGATGTCCAGATCATACAGCGTCAACATATAAAGCACGCTAAACGTTACAACAGCGATTCGGTCCAGTTCCATCCATTGAGGTTTCAAGTTACTAAAATACAAAATGACATCTGTTTTCTAACGTGATAAAGCAATTAGACACAGCTGCAACGAGCAAGAGGACATTTTGCAGATAATTGTCCATGGTCTGTTTCTCTACTTGTGTTGGGTAAGCCCTATCCACCAAAAAAAGGAACATTTTGACATTGTAAAAAAATCAAAGTCTTCTATTTTTGTCCATACAATGAAAGTCAGTGGGGTCCATTGTTATTTTCTAACACAATTTGTTCAAGACCAAATTATCTGAACCAAATGTCAACATTAGCTGTCTCTAAACCAGGGCTGTGCAATCCTACAGAGTTTAGCTACAGCATACCCGTCTTTAAGTTTCTAGGGTTGTGTCTGAAATTGCTCCAATACCCTTATATAGTGTACTATTTTATGGTAGAGCAATTTGTAGTGATGTTCAAGACCATAGTGGATATTATCGAGTGCACTCAGTCAATCCCATAATGCAGCTCAACAATGAGTGTACAACCGATGTGTACACTTAATGGCTAGACACTAGAGAATACCCATACATTGGCTGTCTCAACTCAAAGGCTGCATCCTTCAAAGCCCTCTGACTTCAAAGTACACACCTTCGAAGGCCACGAAGGTCGGACTGAGTGTTGCTGAATGGGTCGGTCTAGTAGTCTACAGAGGATTGTTTTGTTGCCTAGCAACTGTGACAGCTGCTGTTGATGAGTGGCAGTAACGTTTGCAGACTTTTTTGAAAGTTATATTAAAGTGTCTGGGAAAAAAAACAGGGTTCACAAACTGTCTAAATATGTTTCCTGTGGTCGATTTCTGTAAAGAGTATAAACTATATATTATCGCATCTTAGTAAGATATAAGCGAGCAGTTGAACCGCTTTAAAGTTTTTTTTTACATTTGTATCATTAGATATTTGAGTAAGTTGAAACTCAATACTTACGTTTAAAAGGACAGCCTTCGTCGCGCTAATGAACACTAGTGAGCGTTGCACCAAATTAATTCTTGAGTCTCGCCGGCACACTAAGTGTCCAAATTTGTTCACTTGATTTCATTCATTGGATGCTATTAGTGTAGGGAATAGTGGACTATATTAGTGTAGAGAGTAGTGAATGAGGGTATAGGGGGTGGTTTCGGATACAGCCCAGTAATCCTGGAGACCTTGATTAGCTGGATCAGGTGTGTTTCATTAGGGTTGGAGATAAACTCTGCAGGATAGCGGTCTTCCGGGAACAAGACTGGACGCCTGCTTTAAACTCAGATTAAACTATTGTGTCTATTTTTGTCTCCCAAGGACCAGAAAAACATCTGGGACAAAGTTGGGAACTGAAGCACTCAATTATGTGTCCTGGGCTATGAAACTTCCACTGGGTGTGACTCAGATAGTATTAAATACAATTTAAAAACACACACTTTGATACACAAGCATAATAACATAGACATATATGCAGATTTATGACTGTTGTGGCAGGTGTTTATTCCACTGTCTGCCTCTTCTTTCTCTTTCGCCTCTCTCTAGAGACTCTCTTGAGCACCTGTAGACAGCAGCTGTCATGGCAGTCTCACACATCACATTATTAACGAGGCTCTGTCCTTCTACACACCCTGCTGTCACTGGACTCATACACAACCACTGAAATGTGCTCTCACTTGTTCAGGTACATTATGAACACCAGACAAATTGTAAATCTTGCTTTCCTCCATTGCTTCCTGAAACGTCTCCCTACATACTTCCTCTTTAGGAGTGTCACATCCTGTTGGATGACAATTCAAGCCAAACATCAATTCAAAACAAATTGAGACTGTGTTGCTATGCATGTGCTACAAGTTCTTGCCGGTGAATGTGATTACACCAAGTACAACATCCTGGAAATACCTTGCAATCAACCAATCAGATTTGAGGGACACGTTTACAGTTTATGTCAAGTTTAGGTTCACAGGGTTTGGTGCTTCTACATCAGTGTTATTCACCTATTATTTCCCTCAGATTTTAGGGATAAGTCATGGGTAGGGTAAGGTTTAAGAGCAGGGATAGGATTAGGGCTACATTTTTACAGAGGAATGTTGAAAATCACGGTGACCAATGGTTGCCAGAGTATTGTCATACAGTTGCTAGGGTACTATTTTGAGTGGTTGCGAGAGCATTCGATAATCTTCTAGGTAGTTGTATCGGCTGAAAAGATCCTGACTCCGAGAGCAATATGGTTCCTAGGGTGTTGCTTAATTAAACATGAACCCAGTAATCTACGGATGGGGTGAGGTGTAGCAAGAACAAGGGAATTCAGAGAATTAACACTCAATCCCAAACAGGAATTCAACTATATGTCGAGTAGGTGCAAAGGTGCAAAACAGAACGGAAATAAATAATTGAATGTGTTACCAATGGCAACTACTCCTCCAGTGTGTTCTCTAAACCTCAACTGGCCACAGATCAGCAGATCCCAAGAGAGCTGTGTTTACTTCATCCAAACACTTCATCTCTCTCTCTCTTATGGACTAAAGCCCAGTACAATCTGTCCTTCCCCTGTGCATTCATCAGTTCTTGCCCTCACTGCCACACCAAACTGGTACTTCCATACCTGCTGATCTCTCTCCACCTCTCATTCAATTTTAGTGGTGTTTACCAAGGCAATCATCACTATTGCTCATACTCGAGGTTAGCGGTTTCAACAAACATCTGAGCCTAAGTATTAACCTTCAGCAAATAGATCCAACTTTGTTTGCACTATAGACATGAATTATATCTCAAATTGTGCAGCTTGTTGAGGAGAGATGCGATATTGCTTTTCTAAGCAATCTAACTTTTGCCTGTTGGACAAAAAATGTCTTGAATGTCGTGACCAGATTTGACACAATTTGGTTTAGAAGGAACCTGAGCCATATCTACAGACCAGACTATCAGAGACTTAAGTAAGCAACCAAACAATGTTCATCTCTCAATCATCATTGTATTTGCATTGCATTATATGTTTTGCCCCCACAAAAAAAACTACAGAGCTTTGATCCAAGCATTTAAATATAATCATACCAAGACATATTATTGGGAGATATAGCTACATATAATTGTTATAATAAAAATCGAATAGATTTGCAATATACGCTATTACGCTATTTAACATTTTGCTCATATAAATATCAGCATCTGCACCGAATTTTTCAGCTTTACTGGTTAAAACACAGTGCCACAGTCTGAATCGCAGTGAAATGCACAAGCCTCAGCCATGACAAAGAAGGATTTCTACTGCCGCTGTCTCCCTGTGGCTGAAATGGCTCATTTAAGAGAGAGAGGAGAGGACGGGGTGGGAGGTGAGCTAATTGATGTCCCTTCATTCCCCACAGAGCAGCTCTGGCCTGTCTATCACGCCGTCTGCCTGAATGCATCCTGGAGAAAAGACTAGACAAGAAAAATAGAGGTCCTTTCCTTCAGCCTCGGCAGACTGGAACAACCCCTAACAGCAGGATGGGCCATACAGACAGGCAATTCTGCTGTTAGACTCCATTCAGCAGTCACCCAATTATTCTCCACGAATACCCTTCCTAAAGGACTCAACTAGAGGCTCCGCGTGCACTACATGCACACAAAAAAAGACTGCTTTACAGGGTCAACTGACTGAGAGGGTTGATATGGAGCTGTTGCCCTATTCACGCCAAGTCCAAGTGGTTGACATTAAAAAAATAAGAAACATGCACGACAAGGCAGAGAACCAGGGGCGGTTCTTGACCCGTTTTTTAAGGGTTTAATGTGGTACACCTGAAGCACAGAAAGCCTCTCAGACAGCACGCGAGTACCGAAATGAGTTCTCTTTCGTGCCTTCTTGAGAAAATACACACAAAATTATGTCAAAATGCCCGACTTGACGAGTATCCACGTGAAAAAAAAGTCTTAAAGGTACAATATGTAAGAATTTGATAATAAAATATCCAAATATCACTTGCACAGTGTGATATATTTCCTGCAGTTGTGTAATTACAATATCCCAAAAGTTCCCAAAGATTTTTGATTTCAGAGAAATTCCAATTTTAAATAATTGTCTATGACTACGTTTACAAGCTGTCAATATTGGGTTATGGTCGGGTTAAGGTCACTATTTGGGTTTCTGAAACATTCGGAATAACCCGTTTACATGCGTGAGCAGAGAGAGTTACTCCTGTATACATGGAATTTGTAATCAATTGGCAATATCCCGATGTAAACGGCAACACACGGTTAGCGTTTGGACGTACGGACAACCTTAACACGCAATATGCGTCATTTCTGATTCTTCTTCCTGTATCCAAAGACAACAACAACAACAGCAGCACGCGGATAATGAATAGTTCGGGGCAGATAGCGATCGGCTTTGTTTGCGCTTTGGTGCTGGTACTGACCCACCAGCAGCACTGACACTACTGTTCTGCGTCTCACCATCTTTACCTCTACTTCTTGTTTACTTCCGGTATACTGCACACGGGTTTTTGTATGCACCAGACGGTGCATACAAGAAGTTCCTCTACTCAAAAGACCAAGATTCCTTGTGAATAGAACATGCACAGAACACAAATCAATGTTCCTTTTGATGGGGATATGCCGATGCGCATTTACATGACCAAATATTCGGGTTAGAAAAGGGGTAACCCAGGGAGCATATTCGTGTTTTTAAAAACCAGAATATGAGCATATTCGGGTTTTTGCCGGTGTTTACATGGCCGTGCGCGACCGGGTTATTGCTAAAATTCCGGTTTTGAATGGGTTATTGGCTGCTTGTAAATGTAGTCTATGTTATTATATAGTATAGTTCCTATAGTGCTGGTTTAGACCCGACTCTGAAGTAGGAGATACATTAGTTCCTCCAAAAGGAGTTCCTTGAACTAAAATCGTTCCCAGTTCCTGCGGTGCGAACACGCCAAAATCCGGGTACTTCCGCCAATAGTTCTAGGAACTATGAAAAGGTTCCTCCGGTGTGAAAGCCACTATTAATACAGAAGTTAGGCACACATTTATCAAAGCAATGAACATAAAGACATGCTCAGTGTAATTCATAAGGCACTTATGAAGGCTTTACTTGATTCTAGTTCACTTTCCGCCACCCGTACAACTGATAAAAACTGTAAAGTGTGATTAGTATAACCTCTACTCTAACCTAATCGCATTATGTTTATAAGGACAAGGGGACGCACGCAAACGTAAAGTACACTGAACTACAGCAAATGTTATAATGCTCAGTGTGCAAATGCAAAGAAAAAAAATGTGTGTGGGATGTGAGCAGGTGGTGAGACCGAGCTGTGCATCAGAGGAAGAAGGAAAATAACAAATGCTTGCTAAGGTCAGGCACTAAAATAAGTGTTACTTCTCAAAACTGTGGTTTAGCCGCAGGGGACAAAAACACTTTGTATTCATGCCGGCAAACGGATCATGCAAACAACAACAAAACAACAACCTGAGCCAAATAACTCTGCCTGAAGATGTTTATAAAAGACAACATGATGAGGAGATGTACACCATGTCTCAGTGCATATCCCTATAGATGGTTCTCAACTGGCTTTGATTCGGGACCCAGATTTAGCCCAAATTTGGATGTTTTTGATGATGTCACAGCCTGTCCATGCT
Organism: Phoxinus phoxinus; assembly: GCF_949152265.1. Lineage (NCBI taxonomy): Eukaryota > Metazoa > Chordata > Actinopteri > Cypriniformes > Leuciscidae > Phoxinus > Phoxinus phoxinus. The sequence continues at coordinate 23,582,010 of NC_136900.1, read as the reverse complement.
GGCATCTGCCACATTTGGCTTCTACCAGATGAATTTTCACCATTTGGGTTTGACTGCAACAACTTAAAAAAATCTGTAACACCTTATTTTAGTTCATGTTGGTCTCATAATGTCTAATAACGTTTTCAAGAAAAGATTCAATACAATGAGAGTAAAAATGCCATGTGGTGTAACCACAAAGTAAAAAGTAATAAAGTATTTCCGAACACCTTCAATACAGGTAGGCTAAGTGTGCACATATTTTCCAAAAATGTTTTAAAATCAATTTTTCAAGGTAAAGGTATTTTTTTACAAATACGCTGAACTAATAATTCATAAATATAATGTTTTCGGAGAGTTGCACCACATGACATTCTACCTAAACTACTGTAACAAGAGCGTATAGCCTATTATTGCTTTGTGCATCAAACACTTAAAAATGTACTTTGCTACAACAGCGGTTTGGTAAAAAAAAGTACTTTTGACTGAAAAAATACAATATGAGGGTTAGAACAAGAGGGCTCTTGTTATTATGCTGGTGCAATGTCACAAAATGATCGTGTTGTTATGATCAATCACTTCCGAATACTCAAGGTACTTGAGCGCATCTCCAGTTAGAACATATTCACCATTATTGTGTTCTCTATTTCCTCAGCTCATTCACCTCTACTCTACAATTCAATTGAATCGTTTAGAATGCATTCCCAATGAAAACCTCATCTCCTTTTCTCCCGTCACCAAACATCGATTTCATCTCTGCAAATGAGACCAATATCAACCGTCATATATCTACCCAGATTCATTTGAGCATTATTATTACTGCCATCTAGGCTATTTGTGCTGTGTCCCTGTGAAATGAAATCTAAAGCTTTAACCCATTAAATAATTTTCAATAAGCCTCCAATTTGACCGATGTAAACAAAAAGAAACAATTCCAAGGGCTGTATCACAGAAAACCGCATTCTATAAAAACCTCTTTTTTACCATAAGCCCACATGATGGGATCAAAACAAATGTGAAGCATCTTTTGGGTCCCATTGTGAGCTGATGAATGACAGTGAAGTGTTCATTAGCGGATGATGCTTTTATTGTCCTCCAAAGAAGGTTGCTGAATATCTCAAGGGCAAAGTCAATGAACATTGTGAACAGGATGACTGGAAAATTGCAACACCTCAGAACATTTCTGTGGTTTGTTTAAATGAGTACTGCTATCATGATATATTAAAAACCAGAAAATCTATTATGTAAACACAATAGCTACAAGTTCATGATCATTAAGTGAATATCCGCCTCAGAGCTGTAGTCTAGACTGCTCAACCTCTTCACCCGTTCATCTCACCGGAGTTTCAACTGAAGAATTCTTCCTCGGGCGATACGACCCTTTCCTTCAACATCTGGGAGATTCAAGCTCATGGATATACTGCGAGTTTAAAGCTTCAGCGTCTACAGCAGATTCAGTGTGAGAAAGTGAGTGATCCTTCCACTAAGACAAGCTTTCTGTGGCCATGAGTCAGTGAATCCCTTGTTGAGAGACATTCAATTATTAGCAGCCAAAACTAATTACATTTAGCAGCAGCCATCCACCAAGATTACAGCAGACAAGGGACAAAAGTGCTGAGCGTTAGTTAATGGGTGCTGTTAATCTCGGGTGAGAAAAGAGAGTCGGATCTTTACCGAAGGACAGTATTTGTTTATCTGCCTTTGCTTGTTACTAGGGGTGTAACGGTACATGTTTTCGCCCTGAAATGTACGGTACGGATGTTGTACGGTTCGGTGGATGCAGTCACACGACGAATACGTTCAGTCACAGGCGATCCGTGATCCACACTCCAATCCAGAGGGGGGCGCGCACAGCAATGCAACATTGTTTTCTACCAGTAAAAAGCGCAGAAGAGCAAGTGATAGATCGGTATGTGTACATCTGTCAACCAGTGTTTCAAATGCGGAATGAAATCAATAAAACAAGTTTACAGTACATGTTTTTTTGTTTTTTGTTGATTATCTAAAAACAGATAGCAACTGCCAACAAGCTTCTAAAAGACGATGAGACTTATCTTGAGACTAACTTTTCAATAGCAGGTTATTTTTTACAGTCCTATTCTGCATACATACTATGTAGGCTACTTATTGTAATTACAATAACTGGGTTATAACTAGGTCCTATCCCGACCCGACCCCTAAATTTCACCTTAAATCATGAAGCTGGTTTATATTACTCAGTAAATACATTGTGGGAGCACATACAGTACTGTAAAATAAAGTGCAACCAAAGATGGTGAATGGGTTAAAATAGTTGAATAATTTCATGCCAATTGCCCAGAAATAAATAAAAAACAAATATTGTGCATAAAAAATAAAAAAAGAGAGGTAGCCTAGCCTGTCTGACATATCTGTGAATTTAACTCCTACTATAAGAACTTTTACTTCTATAACATTTAACTACTACTACTGTTTACTTTCAAACTTAAATAATGTTTCACATTACAGTTATGAGAATGAGATCTTTAAAAAGAAAATACAGATCAGTAATGATAAAAATCATTTAGACATCCTGTTGATTTATCAGAGGGAAACTGAAACTGATGGAATCAGAAAGAAACCAGCATGTAAACTCTCATTACCTGGTAATGATGATAACTGAAATTCACAGAATGCAAAATCTTATAGAAAATCAGATTACAGCCACAGGTCACAGGCCATTCCCACCAGATCTTTGAGTAAAATCTTTGACATCTCAAAACCAACAGCTCTGATAAAGCAACAGGAAATGTTCTTCAATTCATGAACCCCGAAACACTGAAACACTGGTTGCAGGTACAGTGTATACCAGTTCAACCCCTAGGGAGAATGTCACAATAAAAGGCACAATTTCCCTCCCTGGCTTCCACTGCTCAAAAATATCAGTTTACACCATGTCTCAAAGTGGAAAGCAAGTGGCTTTTCAGAGTGACTTACAGTGACATTGAAGACAATTGAAGCGGAAGGATTGAGGCAGGCTGAAGTTATGCTCTGTGTAAGAACTTGACTCTGACCTTTACAGTAAGCAGTTAAAGATATATAATGCTGTCAAAAAAACCTGAAATTTAATGGTAAAATAAAATATACTGTAGGCCTAATGCTTACTTAGTTAACTGTAAGTTGACTAATATCAGACTTATGACTAATACGTATACTGTATGGTGAAAAATAAAATGTAGCCATCAAATTACAGAATTTAGAGAAACAATTGACATAATACTGTTAAAATATATTTTTTTCCTTTAAAGAGGTGGTAAAATGCCCTTTTCACAAGATGTAAAATAAATCTATGATGTCCTCAGTGTGTGTGTGTGTGTGTGTGAAGTTTTAGCTCAAAATACCCCAAAGATATTTTTTATATAGCATGTTAAAGTTGACACTTTTTGAGGGTTTGCAAAAACGCGCCGTTTTGTGCCCGG